>NW_027495784.1:0-233385 GCF_021521415.1 Bidens hawaiensis | reverse complement strand
TTTTCATTTTATTATATTGATCCAACACTGATTCTCTAGATAGGTTCTCAACAATTTCAGTCTTCAATCCTTTTTCCAGCAGGTAACCACACATACCTCCAAACTTCTCTTTCAAAGTTTCCAATTTTTTAATCTTCTCATTCTCCTTTACACATTGTTCAATCACTTTTTCTCTTTCACTGTTGTAAAGGTCTTGGAGTTGGTCAAATGTGAAGTGAGACAGATCCTTCTCTGAATAATTATGCCTTCTGAGATATTCTCTGTATTTCTGGCAGTCTCTGTTCTTTTGTTCCATCCTTTTCTTGAAACCATCCCTCTCCTTATCAAGTCTCTTTTGCAACTGATCATCATCAAGATCAGCCAAAGCTTCAAAATTTATTCCATGCTTTCTCAGCTTTACAACCAAAGGATGTTTCCCTTTGGCTTCCCTCATACTCAACTCAATATTTTCTCTCTGCTCATCAGTCATCACATCTGTGGAGATTCAACATTAGTAGCTTTAACACCTTTTCTTTGATCACCATCAGGATTATCATCATTATCAGAGCTTTCAGACTCATCCTTCTTTTCAGTTAGATTATTTACAGCATCAATCTTAGGTTCATCAGAGGGTGGATGCTCTGTATTTGGTTCAGTTCTAACAGGCACATCAGGAATATTAGGAACACCTGGAATTCTTTGACCTGGTTGCAGTGTCTGTAGTGTAATTTCCCTGATTGGACTAGCATCATTATCATCATCATCATGAGTCTCAATATAGAATTTATTCCTTTCATCCCATCTCCATCTCTTTGTTTTCTGATCATCTTTTATGTCCTGATTAGTAGCTTTCCTCTTCCTTGAGTATTTCTTTTCAAATCTTTCCACTCTTTCATATATTCTTGAGGCCTTAGCCAACATTTCTTCAATAAATTCTTCATTTTTCTTTTCAGGATTCTTTTCAGGCTCCTGTTGGGATTCTTTTTCAGGTTGACTCTATGGTTGAAACATACTAACCACCATAGCCAGAGAGTTTTCTACTTCCTCATCTCTTTTTAACTTAATCAAGGCCTCAATCACCTCTTGATCAGCCATTTCTTCAATAACTTCTTTTGCAAACTTGGCTTGGTTGATCAAGGTTTCCTGATCTGCCAACTCTACAGGGTCCATGGTTTGGGCCAATATTTCTCTGTCCCTTGTTTCTCTCAAAATATTTTCTTGTTCCCTTAGAGCAGCAGCAGCAGCAGCTTCAGCATCTTCTCTAAACAAAACATCCTTTTCTAGATAGGCCTTAACAGGCTCCTTTTCAGTAACTTTAGATTTTCCCTTACTTAATCTTTTCTGAATCTCTTCTTCAGTTTCAGGCTCAACTTCATCAATTTCTCTATCCAGTCTTTCCATTTCTTCATTATACTCTACAGTCTTGGAGGTTTCTGCTTGTTCAGTTTCTGGTTCAGTGAGTATCAACTCCTCAGTAGCAGTATCTCCCTCATTTATTACTTCAATTTCTTCTTCAGTCTGAATGTCAGTTAAGACATCAGTAGCCACATCACTTGTAGCTATAGCATCATCTTCAACATTCATATTTTCAACGCCATCCTCTGTCTCAGCATTATTCACATTTTCTGATTCATTTTCAATCTCCTTATCATTCCTTTCCTTAATATTCTCCTCACTCCATACTACTCTCACAGTCACATCATAATCCTGTTCTGCACCATCAGACATATCAGCTTCATAATCTATCTCTTCAATTCTCCTCTCCTCACTATCCTCATCCTCACTATCATACTCATTCAAAATAAATTTCAAAGCATCCATAGTTTCAACACTTGTATCTATCTCCCTCTCAGTTTCAACATTTTCACCAGAGTTAGTTGGCATCTTTTCATTCCCCCCCTGTTTTGGGGCAGCTGAGGTCTTCTCAACCTCCTGCTCCAGGGATTTAATTTTCATTTCAGCTCTCACCAACTTCTCTATCAACATAACATTTTCATTGGTCACCTCCTCATTCCTTCTCTTCAATTCAACAATTTCTTTCAATAAGTTCAGGTTTCTTTGGAACAAGTCAGTGTCAATGGGTGGTGTTGCAGGTGGTGATGTAGTAAAGTGTTCAGGTTCAGATTGTTCTAGATTTGGGATTTGGGTTTGGATAATGGATTGTGGTGTGATTGTATATGAGGTGGTGTTGGATTGAATGAATCAGTTTGAAATGGGCTAGTATTTGGTGGTGTTTGTGGTGTTGGTAATATATGAGTTGATGTTTCAGGTTGGCTCATGGTTAAGGTTTGGGGGTGGGGATTGAGTGGTTTGATGTGGTGGAGTTTGTGGTGGTGATGGTATATTGGGTTGGTCAATGTGTAATGGTGATTGTGATGGAGTTGGAATAATGGGTTGTTCTGGTTCCTCAGTTTGCTCCCCCTGATCAAGTGCATCAACAAACATGGCTCCTCCAGCCCCTCCTTCATCTCCATCATCATTATCATCATCTTCATCCTCCAACTCATCAACCTCCGCTTCCTCCTCTGAGCTCAGCTCAGGCACATGCATCACATTCAAGTCATGGTCCAACAACCATGCCAAGATCTCAAATGGAATGTTTGAGTCAAATCTATTGGCCACACCTAGATTTCTTATTCTTTTGTATGTGTCAGGATTCTGCAGTAGGTGTGTAGTGCCAATAGTTGGTAGATTTTGTAGTTCCCTGTTGAAGATTATCTGTAGAAATCTTGGGTACTGCAGAAATCTATCTACCTCAGCCTTCTTAAAGTTTGATACCAATCCCTCAAAAATCATCTTTGAGAAATTGAAAGGCAAATCATATATAATCCCCACAGTGGCATTTGCTAGATCACGACTCATCAGAGTCCATGATCCTTTTCTTGGAGCAAATCCGTGTATCACATGGTGAATGAGAAATCTATACAACATAGGGAACATCCCCTTTTGAAACTGCCCATAATGTAGAGTTCCCTGATAACCCATCGTCTCTTCAAATATTTTCATCAGGTGTGCCGTGTTGAAGTTTATTGGGTTATGGTCATCATCATTCAACCGAAAACATCTTCTTATAATTCTTTCTGTTACTTGTATCTCATGTCTTGCTCCGGTTGCTTCGATTCTTTTTCCATTAATGTCATCAACGTATAAAAAAACTTTAAAAATGAACTATTTTCATATAATTGAGTTAAACAAGTAAAAATGAATCATCCGAAAATAATTCGGATGATTTGAGTAATTTTAACCTATTTTAACAGTTTCCGGTAGGCCAAAGACGGAAACGGGTCCCACGGCCAATCGGGACGTCTAAACCGAGCCCTAAGTTCACATCTTTAACTAAATTATCAGTCAACAACTATTTTCGGGTCGCGTGTGACCAAACTCATTTTTGAAACGTAAAAACGGATAACCGTGCTAAGCACGCAAAAAGAGAAAAACGACTAATAGTAGTTGTTACCATGGAACTCTAAACGACATCACAATCTGAGTCCGGAAAAGTGTTTCTGGGTTAACATTGCCCCCAGAACGGGTACAGTGCTGGGCTAACAGTGTCCCCAGATGTACCGGTTGATACAGTTAAAGTTATATTAATAATGAGTGTATAGTAACGATCGTAGGGATCATATTACAGATTGGACGTGTTAATTGATAATGATTGTTGTTACCTGCTTGCATGTGCTAAGGTGAGTTTCACGAGCCCCTTTTTCTGAATTGTTTTCAAATATTTTCCCGGGGCGGAAGCATGTTACTATTGAAATGTTTAAGTACATACTGAACGCATGGATTTGCGTGTATTTGTAAATATTTGATTATACGAGAATCGTACGGAATGGGTACAGTACTGGGTTTACAGTGTCCCCAGATGTCCCTAGAAGTGTTTCTGGGTTAACAGTGTCCCCGGAATGAGTAGTGTACTGGGTTAACAGTGTCCCAGACAGAGGTTTCGCTTGTGGGCTCAGCATAATTACATCGTGTTTCTGGGTTAACATTGCCCCCGGAAAGGGTACAGTACTGGGTTAACAGTGTCCCCAGATAATATTATATTATGATATTGATTTATCAAGGTTTACTCAAATTGTGAAACACACCAACTATTCGTAGTTGACCCGTTTTCTCACATGCTTTTCAGGTACAACTAAGATAAAGTGATTGCTTACGTGCTAAGTGCTTGGTGTGTGTAAGATTTGCGTGCGGGATGTTAGGATACATTATATCAAATAGAGTTATGTATCGTATTGTATGATGTGTGTATCACCTAGACGGTAATGAAACACGAGATTATGTAATTTTGAAGTATATTAATGCATTCAGTTTTCTTTATAAACAATGTGGTTGATATCAGAGGTGTCTGTTGCATCCCGTTTACGTTTCCGCTGCGGTTGCGGGGTGTTACAGTATATATATATATATATATATATATATAATTCGGTATTTATATTTTAAAGTTAAACCTTATAAATATCGTTTACAAATCAAACATAATTTTTTGTTTTTTTTCTTTTCTTTTTAATAATTGAACTAATAAAACCTTAGCTACACTTTTATCAAATATTCTATAAAATATAATAATCCCTTTAACGATCCCTAAATCCGTTATAAAACCCATCACATCAGGTTTCATGTTTTTCCTTTATTTTACCTCGTTAGGGTGATTAAGTTGTGTATACTTTAATAACTAGGACAAATTATCGGGACTTCTCACGGAACCATCTAGTTGCTTTAACCATTACCATCTCCTCATTACTGTATTCCTTATTCCAAATGAGTTATTCATAACCCCATTTTAACACTCTTAATATTTTTGGGGTGTAGCATGTCATAAGTTTTATCTTATCTCGTTAGTTATGTGTTTATTTATAAACCGATTCATAATTAGCGTACATGTTAATATCATTCTTGCATATTGTTTATGATTATACGTGAACTTGTTTGCAACGTGTTTACTATTCTTATGGTGGAATTTACGCAAACGCATACACATAGTGGGAGGATCTGACGGGACGTACCTGCACCGTCCAAAGTTACGACT
Organism: Bidens hawaiensis; assembly: GCF_021521415.1. NCBI lineage: Eukaryota > Viridiplantae > Streptophyta > Magnoliopsida > Asterales > Asteraceae > Bidens > Bidens hawaiensis. The sequence goes on along the minus strand of NW_027495784.1, from coordinate 228,377 downwards.
TCGGTTGTTCGTAAGGTGGTTCTCATTCCCCTATTACTACGGCCTCGGCTAATGGGACGGGAGGACGACATTAATTGATTTAAAATACTTTACGCTTGGATATTTATTGCATTACGAAAGTTGAATCGCGCCTTTTATATATATATATGTATACGCGAAAACTTATGAAAACTCACCAACTTAATTGTTGACAAATATATTATTTTCAACGTGATACAGGTTGAAACCGATGGCGTGCTAAAGATGAAGATCATTAGTATTCCTTAGGTTATTTGAGTAAAGAACTTATTTATTGTTTTGATGAAGTGTTTTCATGTTATTTTATTTATGAATAACTGTGTACTGTTTACGTTACAAAATGAAATAAATATAATTATTGCCGCTTTAATAGTGTTATGAGCTATGAGTAATTTGTACGTTACACCCATGGTTATTCCGCTTAAATCCGGGATGTTACAGATTGGTATGAGAGTCGTAACTATAAGATAGGTTGTTAGACGAATCGGCCTAGTATAGTTATAGTTTATTTTTGGGCCTCGAATTGCATGTATAACCTATGTGCTACATGCCCGCAATTTTATTAAAAGTTCATTCATACGCTCCAATGTATTATGTTTTATAACTTCATCTGTACACATATTCACACACAAACTCCAAGTCTTATGCCTAAAAAATTTATTTTATTCCTATTTATTTATCTATTTTATTAAAAAAACGATTTTCAATCCTCTTATAGATGGTTCTACGTGACGGGTATGTCGTAACTAGAAGGGTGACACACTTGTTTTTTGAACCCTTGACACCAAGGTTTTTTTAAACCTAAGGATAAGCAATGAGCATAAATCCCAATCAGACGCGGTACCCAGTTGCTTAGCTGGAGGGTTCGAAAAGGGTGCCGGAACTTATTAGGCAAATCATACCACACTGAACATCATATGAACCATAGGTTTAAGTTTACAAACGTGGCCATTTTCCTTTTTGAATAGAAAATGTTTTCACTCCTTCTCTTAAATTGCATACAAGGCATGATGGAAAAGAAATATCCTAATTTCAAGATAATTTTCACGTGATTTTAGTACTATAATTTTTGTTATTTTTTTATTTATTCAAAAGGTTTATGTATTCCACTTCTCTAAATCGTCACTCGATAACTCACGCGCGTAGTACTCTCTTTTCAGCATGTCTTCTCGTTTCCCTCATCGTTCCGCAAGAAACTCCAACCGCAAGATGACAGCCCAGATCACTAGGCAACTGGCTGCTGTGCTTCCGTAAATGGTTGCTCAAATGCACCAAATCATTGCTTCCAATTCGAACTCAGCAACTTCGGGTTCGAATTCCAACTCTTGTCGATTCAAGACCTTCACCGATACGAATCCTCTTAAGCCACTTCGGGCTCTGAAGGTGCCACTGCCCTACTGGAACAGTACCAAAGTATGGAGAGTACTTTCCTTCATATCAAATGTCCCGAGGACAAGAAGACACTCTTTACTTCAAGTGTCTTCGGAAAAAGAGCCTTAACTTGATGGGTGCAAGAAAAATCCACTCGTGGTGCTGAAGTAGCCAAGGCCTTGCCATGGGAGGAACTTAAGGAAATGATGACCGAAGATTTTTGTCCGCCCAATGAACTCATGAATATTGAGTTGAAATTTTGGAATCTTAAGCAAGAGGGCGGTGATAACGTTACTTACACTGCTCGCTCCAAAGAGCTTAGCATATTGGTGCCACATCTTGTCACTCCTCTCTCTCGTGGGATTAGCATGTATGTCCGAGCTTACCAAGACAAATCCAAGACTCGGTTTAAAGAAGTGCTCCCAAAACTCTTCGCGACGCGGTTGTCCTTGATGCATCCTTGTCTGATAACCACGTTAAGGCGTGAACCCTCAAAGGCAGCAAGAAGACTGTTGAGAAAACTGAGGTTGAACCTTCCAAAGAGGTCAAGGCCGAAGCCATACCCAAACCAAACCGCAACAACAACGACAACCATTCCAAGAAACGAAAGCAAAACTATGCCTTAATCCAATAAAACCCACCTCAACCTCAATACCCACAAACACAAACCCAAAACCTTCAAGCTCCACCCATAAAGAAACCTTACCACGGACCTCACCCATTTTGCCAAATTTGCCAACGACACCATCAACTCGGCATCCCTTGCAGACAATGCACCCATTGTGGCCGTTTCGGACACCTGCTAAGTGCATGTTTCGAACTCATGTGTACCCAACCAACCCTCACTAAACCACCCCACAATCCCCACGCTTTCAACCAAACCGTGTTTTAACTCATGCTCAAGCCTACCCCACCTCTCGAGCGTGTTTCAATTATGGAGCTCCTAGTCATTTCCGCAACGTGTGTCCCCGACTCGCATATCAAGTCTAGATGGTTGCTCCGCCTGTGTACCCTGCTCAAGCCTATCAAGTTCAGGCCTTCCAACCAGTTCCGCAACTAATGGCCAACAAAGTTGTTCAACTGGTTCAAGCAATTCAATCCTCGACTTCTTAAGCTACACCAGTCGTCCCCAATGCTCGTGGGAGGAAATTCATGATCAATGCAAATCATGCCTAGCATAGCAACGATATGGTGAACGGTACGTTCTTGTTAAATAGTGTGTATGCATCCATTTTAATCGATACCGGTGCCGATATGAGTTTTATGTCTTTTGATTTGTATCCTATGCATTCGTCGTCTCATTCTAAACTCGAAAGGTCCTTTACGGTTGAAGTGACGAATGGTAAAATTATCTTGATTGACTCGGTTATTCGTGGTTGTACTATAAATCTCAACGACTATGATTTCTCTATCGACCTCATTCCTATGCAAGTCGGATTTTTTGATATCATAGTAGGCATGGATTGGTTAGCTCAACACAGTGCCAAAGTCGTGTGCTTTGAGAAGTATATTCGAATTCCATTAGACGACGATCGAATTTTGCGTATTTTCGGTGAAAAGCCTTCCAAGGGGCTTAAGCTTATGTCGTGTACCCAAGCTCAAAAATACTTACGTAAAAAGTATGTGTCTTTTCTTGCCAACGTCTTGGAAAAGAAACAAGAAAAGAAGATAATAATAGACATTTCGGTAGTTCGTGATTTTCCCAAAGTTTTCCCTGAAGATGTTTCTGTTTTACCTCCTACTCGTGAAGTGGAGTTTCGTATTGATCTTGTGCCTGGTACGAAACCCCGTCACCAAAGCTCCTTATCGTCTCGCACCTTCGGAAACGCAAGAGCTAGCGAGCTAACTCCAAGAACTCTCTAGCAAAGGTTTCATCCGCCCAAGTTCGTTGCCTTGGGGTGCACCTGTTCTTTTTGTTAAAAAGAAAGACTGTTCCTTTCGAATGTGTATCGATTTTCGTGAATTCAATAAACTCACGATTAGGAACCGTTACCCTTTGCCTAGAATTGATGACCTTTTCAATCAACTTCAAGGCACGTCTTGCTTTTCAAAAATCGACCTTTGTTCGGGTTATCACCAATTGTGCGTTCATGAGGATGATATACCCAAAACCGCTTTCCGAACTCATTACCGTCATTACGAATTTATGGTTATGCCTTTCGGCATGAACAATGCACCTGCGGTGTTTATGGACCTCATGAATCGCGTGCGCAAGCCTTATATTGATATGTTTGTGAACGTGTTTTATTGAAGACATTCTCATTTACTCGAAATCTAAAGTTGAGCATGAAAAACATTTGCATGATGTCCTCTTGTTGTTGAAGAAAGAACAACTTTTTGCCAAGTTTTTCAAATTTGAGTTTTGGTTAAACGAAGTTCAATTCGTTGGCCATATCGTTAATGAAAAATGCATTCATGTTGATCCCGTTAAAATCGAAGTCATTAAAAATTGGAAGACCCCGACTTCACTTACGGAAGTTCGATCCTTTCTTGGTCTCGCTGGTTATTACCGTTGTTGGGACTTGTATTTTAGACCAATGCATCGAATTTATATGTGGGTGAAAAATATATTATTTGGTCTCAACCAAGGGTGGATGGCTTGAAGACCAAGTCATGCTAGACTAGTATAAATATATGTTTTTATTTATTTGTCTAGTATGAGTGATTGTATTGTGTATGTGTGAGATTTAGGGTTTTATCCCCATGAGAGAGTCTCCGCCTCCAAGATGAGCTCTCCTACTGGCGGCAAATATTTCTTAATCGATTGTATGTATGAATGTATGTATGAGAATTTTGAGGTACATTGTGACGCATCGATACAAGGTCTCGGTTGTGTGCTGATGCAACTCGAGAAGGTTATAGCCTATGCCTCTCGACAACTACGGGTTCACGAGAAGAACTACACGACCCATGATATGGAGGCATTACTTGTACGGTACCAAGTTTACCATTTACACCGACCACAAGAGTCTCCAACATATCTACGATCAGAAGGAGCTAAACATGCGACAGCGTCGTTGGGTCGAGCTGCTTAAGGATTATGATTGTGCCATCAAGTACCACCCTGGCAAGGCCAATGTAGTGGCCGACGCTCTCAGCAGAAAAGAAACAGATAAACCCAGGCGAGTGTAAGCATTGCATCTCACCCGATCAAATTCGCGAGGCGCAACTCGAAGCTTTGAAAGATGATAATCTTCCATCAGAACTCATGTGGGGCATGAACAAGCAACTTGAAACCAAATCGGACGGGGTCCGATATATTGAGAACCTGATTTGGGTTCCACGATACGGAGAGTTGAGAACTCTAGTGATGGACGAAGCTCACAAGTCCCGATATTCTATCCACCCTGGCTCAGATAAAATGTACCATGACTTAAAGGCACTTTACTGGTGGCCGAACATGAAAGCCGACATTGCCACCTACTTGAGCAAATGCTTGACTTGTGCCAGAGTCAAAATAGAATACCAGAAACCATCTGGCCTGCTACAGCAACCGGAACTTCCAATGTGGAAATGGGAACACATTTCAATGGATTTTATCACAGGATTACCTAAAACACCGACGGGACGCGATACCATCTGGGTGATCGTTGACCGGTTGACTAAGTCGGAACACTTCTTAGCGATTAAGGAATCGGACAAAATGGAAAGACTGACTCGCGTCTACATGAAAGAAGTGGTGTCTAGACACGGAGTGCCTGTCTCAATTATTTCTGATCGAGATTCCCGTTTCACTTCGCACTTTTGGAAGTCACTGCAAAGCGCACTAGGCACCCGTCTTGATATGAGCACAGCATACCGTCCTCAGACGGATGGGCAAAGTGAACGAACTATTCAGACCTTAGAGGACATGTTGCGTGCATGTGTGTTGGATTTCGGAAAAAGCTGGGAACCTCACTTACCTTTGGTAGAGTTTTCGTATAATAACAGCTACCACGCAAGTATTAAAGCAGCGCCGTTTGAAGCGCTGTACGGACGGAAGTGTCGATCACCTCTCTGCTGGGCAGAGGTGGGTGACAGCCAAATCACTGGTCCAGAACTGGTACTCGAAACCTCGGAAAAGATTGTTCAAATCCGAAACCGCATGGCAGCAGCACGAGATCGTCAAAAGAGTTACGCCGACAAGCGCTGAAAGCCTCTCGAATTTCAAGTGAACGATCAAGTGTTACTCAAAGTCTCACCTTGGAAAGGTGTGGTTCGCTTTGGGAAGCGAAACAAACTCAACCCACGATACGTTGGTCCTTACCGGATAACTGAACGCATTGGTCCGGTGGCGTACCGACTGGACCTACCAACGGAACTCAGTGGCGTACACAATGTATTCCACGTATCCAATTTGAAGAAATGCCTATCTGATGAAACCCAAGTAGTCCCTTTGGACGAACTGCAAGTTGATGAACAGCTACGCTTCATTGAAGAACCAGTTGAAGTTTTGGATCGGGAAACCAAAACACTCAAGCACAGCAAAATTCCAATCGTTAAGGTCCGTTGGAACTCAAGACGTGGACCGGAGTTCACGTGGGAACGTGAGGATCAAATGATGAAAAAGTATCCTCACCTTTTTGAAGGGCTGACCAAACACAGAAAACCGCGAAACCCGACAAACAGTCAGAAATCACCGGAGGTATGAATTAAATTTCGGGACGAAATTTCTTTCTACTAGGGGATGATATGAAAAACTGAAAATTTTTTCTAACTTTTCAGACATTCATCACGACTTGACTCAAATTTTCGGGACGAAAATTCTTTAACATGGGAATGATGTGACAATCGTCAATTTCAGGTTAACTCCGTTAACTCAACTCCGTCAATTCAAACTTAAGATCATTGAATCTATAACGAACACCTCATTACATTTAAACTAGGGTTTAAATGACGCTTAACACTTACTACATGTGTAGTCATTCGGGAATTGCACCGAAACGCAAACGAGTTGACGCAAACAATTGGTGAATAAACGAAAAACGTCAAAACAATAATTATGTGATAATTATGTGTTAGACTTATGTGTTATGTGATAACATTCTTATAAACATTAACTTAATGTGCTAGAACTAGTTAATTAAGCTAGAAAAGTAACATTTGGAAGTTAAGGGACCAAAGTGTATTATATTATTATTATTAATATTAACCTAAACCCTAACCTCCTTCTCTCCCTCCCCAAAACCGACGGCAGCTACCCCCCCCCCCCTCTCTTCACGATCGGCTCACACACACACACATATTGCTTGGTTTTTGATCTTGGGTTTCACAATTGAAGCATCCTACACCCGATTCTATTCATCTTCTACCTTCCCCTTGCTTATTTTTTGTGCTTTGGAAGGTATAATTATAAACCCTAGAATCTGGAAATTATATACATGATGTTCATATGTCTTGTTTTGATTGAAAGATGTATTGATTGTTGAATTGATAGCTAGTATTGGTGTTATTGCATGTTAATCGTTTGTTTCTTGATTTTGAGTTCAAGTAAAACCCTAATCATGGATGTAATGTGTATTTGATGTGCATGGATAATGATTATGGAGTCTATTAGGTCATATGAACGGATTATGGTCCATAGATAGTTAATAGGTTGAGTTTTGTTGCAAACAGTTTCTGGACAGATTGTGTTGTTGATGTTCAATTGACTGTAACATGGTGTAAATGTGAAAATTGGTTGAGATTATTGATACTACTGTAAACTAGGTTGAGTCTAGTTTCTAAAGAATATAAATTTGCAATTTTTGGACGTGTAAAGGTTAACCTTTATGATTTTACAAAAACGTTGTGCAAAGCTGAGTTGTTAGACCTGCTGTTAGGTTGTTTTGTAAATGTTATATCTCATGAACTACGAGACCAATTGGGTTGGTTCCACTTCTGGAAGTTGACTTGTTGAGTTAGGAACATAACCAAAGTGGTCTTGCATTTGTTGAATTTTTAGTTTAACGGGAATTTCAAATAACATTCTGTTGCGCATGAATTTGACTGTTATGAGTTTGCTGTAACGTTTTGATCATTGTGAGAAACATATGTTGAATAAAAATAAAATAAAATATGTTCTGGAAACCTAATACATGTATGCTTTTGTGATGATTTTTGATGAGTTAATTGAGATGCTATGATCGGCGGTGTAGTATAATCTTTCAAGTAGAATTTCTGTCTCGGTGAAACTAGCTGCTGAATTTTGTGAAAATGCATGAAACATGATAATTGCTAGTTAATTGTTATGTTTTGACCAAATTGGCCCTGCGGGGAATACTTGCTAAATAATTGTGGTGTTTTGACCAAATTGCCCCTGTGGGGAATAGTTTCTAGTGATGTACATTATTAATACATGACACGTAAATAATTGTTCACACATGTATCGTATCACAAATGTACTTGTTAAGTCACACAAGATTCACAAACGAAACACGAAACGTGATATTTGCATAGGTACTACGTGCCGGGTCTAGAGACTCGTTAATAGTTCCGACACTTAGAAAATCTCTTTGTTGTTTTAGAACGCTAGAGAGAGTTTTCTGTGACGCGCATCACTTGGTGATTTATTTTGGGAATTCTTCGCAAACAGTGAGTTTCACTAACCCCTTTAAACTGTTTTCAAACGCTTTTCACTTGGGGAGATAACATACTCCGAAAACGCATTTAAGATTTTGTTAATATAGATTATATATCACTTGTAAAGACTAAATGGCAAACGCAATAACTAAAGTCCTTCATTCACATCGAACCGTTTAATATTGGATAATAGCGAGTCATTGTTGAGTAGTACTACTGGGTTTGACAAACCCCACCCAACGCTAAACTCGACTGGAGGTCGAGTGGGTGTAATCTTGGCTAAACACACACCATGGTCGGGATAGACCTGGTGGCAAGGCAAATGATAAACAGTCAGCTTCGGTGTCGAACACTTAGTAATACTTGTTTTATAGGCTAGCTACCTATAGATATATAATTGACATAACACTATCTGGTAACGCAAAACGCTAAACGCAAAACGCTGAACACAAACGCTAAACGCTTTATTTTATATAAACTTGTGAACTCACCAACCTCGTGTTGACACTTTTAGTATGTTATTCTCAGGTAGCCGAGGCGGGCGCGCGGTATAGGATCATGCATGGTTTTTGAACATTCTGATATGCAAACATGTTTTTAACTATTATTACTTGGGTTTTAAGTTGTCCTGCGTGACGCAACTTTTGTCTTTTGGTTTTTACGCTTCCGCACTTATTTTCATTTAAACGTTTTATGGTTTGATTATAACTAATGATTCCGATCCTGTTAGTTCACACCCTCGGACGGTAAAACTCCGTTAGTGGATTTTGAGGGTGTGACAGATTGGTATCAGAGCCATTGGTTATAGCGAACTAGAAATTGCATGCATACTAGACTATAACGGCGACGACCCATTAGTTATAATGATACGCACTGCATAGATTTGTGTAGTCTTTGTTATCTTATCTCTTTACCCCTTTTCACTCATACGCGCGCATACACAGCTTACCTGTAGGGATGTCGACGCCATCATCATCATCATCATCATCATATCAGATGACTCTTGCGCATGGGAAGGAACCGCAATTACCTACCTCATCGCCACCCCGAGTAGTCCCGGAACTCGAAGCTCCTGCAACGAAGAGGTACCGCTTATCCGGAGGCATGTACGAAAACGAAGTTAGTTGGGATTGGTACCCTAATATGATTAGGCGTATGGTCTATCGCGAACAAGTTCCCCCGCTACCTCACCCGAACCATCCTGCTTACCCAAACACCCTACAACCCATAACCGAACCTGTAGAGCGTGTGCTTGCAGCTGTTGTTTCTTGCTTAGAGCGTGATGTTGATTACATGCGCTATACGAGAGCGAACGTTTCCGGACTTTTAAAAAGATGGAACCGAGACTAAGGAGGAAATTTCCCGCATGACAGCGGCCATGAAGGAAATGCAAGAGGCTAGTGATCAATAGATGAAGATTATGAAAGATGCAAGCCGAGATGATAGACTTGCAAGAGCAACTCCAAGTAGCAAGGACTCGAACCGAGATAGCTTTAGAGCGTTGAGATGTCTTACAAATGCAAATTGCTCAGAACGCAGCCGAACCTGAGGCAGAGCCTGAAGAGGAACCGGAGGAAATTTCCCGCCTATGGCGTGTTGCATATGAAAGAAAAATTCATGTTTAACATTTTATGCTGTGATTCTAGGAAATGGCAGGAAGAAACGCTGGACGCGGACGTGGTAACATCAACCTGACAGCAGCAGAACTCCAAACTCTGCTGAATGACCATGCGGCGGCCGCTCTAGCCGCACATGTCCAGAACCAAGCTGGAGGTCCAATAGGAACGTGTACCTTCAAGAATTTCCTTGACTGCAAGCCCAGCTCGTTTAAGGGCACCGAGGGAGCTATAGGCTTCCTGCGTTAGGCTGAGAAGGCCGAATCGGCGTTTGAAATATGTAATTGTCCCCCTACCAGTAGAGTCAAATTTGCTGCTGGAACACTTGAAGATTCTGCTCTCACTTGGTGGAATTCGAACGTACAGATTCTTGGATTGGAACTGGCTAACGCGATGAACTGGGAGGAGTTCAAGAACATGATGCGAGAAGAGTACTGCCCGAGAGAGGAGATTGCAAAGTTGGAGTCAGAGTTTTGGTCATTGAAGATGGTGGGTTCAGAAATCGAAGCCTACACTACCCGTTCTCACGAGTTAGCTGTGATGTGTCCACGGATGGTAGACCCACCGAGTAAGAGGATTGAAATGTATATTGATGGGTTAGCACCGCAAATTCAAGGCATGGTGACGTCTTCCAGACCAGCCACGATTCAACAAGTGATTCGGTTAGCTCACAAACTAACGGATCAAGCAGTGACCCAAGGTGCGCTACCACCTAGGGGTTCAACCACTAAAGCCCGTGACAACCCGAACACTGACAACAACAGCAACAACAACCCGATCAGCGGAAAGAGAAAGTTTGACAATACCAGATCCTCATCCTCGAATCCCCCACAGCAGCAACACTACCGAAAGCCCGAATTCACCCGGAGCTTCAACAATCAGGGTCACAACAGCAATAACAACGGTAGCGGGAAGGGTTCGAGGGGCTATGCTGGGAAATATCCGAAGTGCAACAGGTGCAACTATCATCATGCTGGGCCGTGTGACCGTGTCAAGTGTCAGAGATGCGGAAAGATGGGTCACCAGGCAAAGGAATGTAGAGGAGACCTTGTGGCAAAGGGTGCTCCTAAACCACCTATGACGACTAAGGGATGTTTTGACTGTGGTTAAGAGGGCCATTTTAAGAAAGACTGCCTTAAGCTGAAACAGAACGACAACAATGGAGGTAATGGAAGTGGCAGTGGTGGTGGAAACAATGGTAAAGGAAGAGCTTTTGTTATTGGGTCGGGTCAAGCCCGTAATGATCCATACGTGGTGACTGGTAAGTTCCCTGTGAACGATTGTTTTGCTTCTGTATTGTTTGACACTGGAGCTGATAGGAGTTTTGTGTCGAAAGCCTTTAGTCAACTCTTAGACCTAACTCCAACCCCGTTAGATGCTAAGTTTCCTGTTGAATTAGCTGACGGTAAGACTATAGTAACGACTCATGTACTTGCGGGATGTAAGGTAAAACTGTCAGGTCATGTTTTTGATATCGACCTTATTCCTTTTACACTTAGTAGTTTCGATGTCGTGGTCGGCATGGACTGGTTATCCGAGAACCGAGCGGAGATTATATGTCACGACAAGATAGTCCACATTACTACCCCTTCCGGCGAGATCTTTTCGATCCGAGGTGAGAGAAGCGGCATGACCACCAGCGTCATTACCCTCATGAAGGCGCAGAAGTATCTACGAAAGGGTCATCCGGAAATTCTGGCGCATATTGTTGAGAAACCCGCGGAGGAGAAGCGAATTGAAGATATACCGATTGTGTGAGATTTTCCGGAAGTTTTCCCAGAGGATTTGCCTGGACTCCCTCATATTCGTCAAGTCGAATTCCAAATCGAGTTGACACCCGGTGCAGCACCCATAGCACGAGCCCCGTATCGGCTCGCACCGGCGGAGCTTCAGGAACTGTCCACTCAGTTGCAAGATTTGTTGGATAAGGGTTTTATCCGACCTAACCCATCGCCATGGGGAGCCCCTGTCTTATTTGTCAGAAAGAAGGACGGGACTTTCCGCATGTGCATCGACTACCGGGAGTTGAACAAGGTGACGGTCAAGAACCGTTATCCTTTACCCCGAATTGATGATCTGTTTGACCAGCTCCAATGATCGAGTTACTACTCGAAGATCGATCTACGGTCTGGTTACCATCAATTAAGAGTGCGCGAGGAAGATATTCCAAAGGCGGCTTTCAGAACACGGTATGGTCACTACGAGTTTTCGGTTATGCCTTTTGGCCTAACCAACGCACCAGCCGTATTTATGGATCTCATGAATCGAGTATGCAAGGCGTACCTCGACAAGTTTGTGATTGTTTTCATTGGTGATATTCTCGTCTACTCCAAGGACGAAGCTGACCATGAAGAACACTTAAGGGTAATTCTGGAATTATTGAAGAAGGAGAAACTGTACGCTAAGCTCTCGAAATGCGAATTTTGGCTTCGCGAGGTTCACTTTTTAGGACATGTGATCAACGAGAAAGGTATCCATGTCGATCCCGGTAAGGTAGAGGCCATCAAAAACTGGGAAGCACCTAAGACTCCGACTGAGGTGCGGCAATTCCTAGGACTGGCCGGCTACTACCGGCGTTTCATCGAAGGATTTTCAAAGATTGCCCAACCCCTCACCGCTTTGACTCACAAGGGTACTAAGTACAATTGGGGAGACGCGCAAGAATCCGCTTTTCAACTATTGAAAACCAAACTCTGCAGCGCCCCTATTCTGGCCCTCCCCGAGGGAACAGAGAATTTTGAGGTACATTGTGACGCATCGATACAAGGTCTCGGTTGTGTGCTGATGCAACTCGAGAAGGTTATAGCCTATGCCTCTCGACAACTACGGGTTCACGAGAAGAACTACACGACCCATGATTTGGAACTCGGAGCTGTGGTGTTTGCCCTTAAGATATGGAGGCATTACTTGTACGGTACCAAGTTTACCATTTACACCGACCACAAGAGTCTCCAACATATCTACGATCAGAAGGAGCTAAACATGCGTCGCGGTCGAGCTACTTAAGGATTATGATTGTGCCATCAAGTACCACCCTGGCAAGGCCAATGTAGTGGCCGACGCTCTCAGCAGAAAAGAAACAGATAAACCCAGGCGAGTGTGAGCATTGCAACTCACCCGATCAAATTCGCGAGGCGCAACTCGAAGCTTTGAAAGACGATAATCTTCCATCAGAACTCATGCGGGGCGTGAACAAGCAACTTGAAACCAAATCGGACGGGGTCCGATATTTTGAGAACCGGATTTGGGTTCCACGATACGGAGAGTTGAGAACTCTAGTGATGGACGAAGCACACAAGTCCCGATATTCTATCCACCCTGGCTCAGATAAAATGTACCATGACTTAAAGGCACTTTACTGGTGGCCGAACATGAAAGCCGACATTGTCACCTACGTGAGCAAATGCTTGACTTGTGCCAGAGTCAAAATAGAATACCAGAAACCATCTGGCCTGCTACAGCAACCGGAACTTCCAATGTGGAAATGGGAACACATTTCAATGGATTTTATCACAGGATTACCTAAAACACCGACGGGACGCGATACCATCTGGGTGATCGTTGACCGGTTGACTAAGTCGGCACACTTCTTAGCGATTAAGAAATCGAACAAAATGGAAAGACTGACTCGCGTCTACATGAAAGAAGTGGTGTCTAGACACGGAGTGCCTGTCTCAATTATTTCTGATCGAGATTCCCGTTTCACTTCGCACTTTTGGAAGTCACTGCAAAGCGCACTAGGCACCCGTCTTGATATGAGCACAGCATACCGTCCTCAGACGGATGGGCAAAGTGAACGAACTATTCAGACCTTAGAGGACATGTTGCGTGCATGTGTGTTGGATTTCGGAAAAAGCTGGGAACCTCACTTACCTTTGGTAGAGTTTTCGTATAATAACAGCTACCACGCAAGTATTAAAGCAGCGCTGTTTGAAGCGTTGTACGGACGGAAGTGTCGATCACCTCTCTGCTGGGCAGAGGTGGGTGACAGCCAAATCACTGGTCCAGAACTGGTACTCGAAACCTCGGAAAAGATTGTTCAAATCCGAAACCGCATGGCAGCAGCACGAGATCGTCAAAAGAGTTACGCCGACAAGCGCTGAAAGCCTCTCGAATTTCAAGTGAACGATCAAGTGTTACTCAAAGTCTCACCTTGGAAAGGTGTGGTTCGCTTTGGGAAGCGAAACAAACTCAACCCACGATACGTTGGTCCTTACCGGATAACTGAACGCATTGGTCCGGTGGCGTACCGACTGGACCTACCAACGGAACTCAGTGGCGTACACAATGTATTCCACGTATCCAATTTAAAGAAATGCCTATCTGATGAAACCCAAGTAGTCCCATTGGACGAACTGCAAGTTGATGAACAGCTACGCTTCATTGAAGAACCAGTTGAAGTTTTGGATCGGGAAACCAAAACACTCAAGCACAGCAAAATTCCAATCGTTAAGGTCCATTGGAACTCAAGACGTGGACCGGAGTTCACGTGGGAACGCGAGGATCAAATGATGAAAAAGTATCCTCACCTTTTTGAAGGGCTGACCAAACACAGAAAACCGCGAAACCCGACAAACCGTCAGAAATCACCGGAGGTATGAATTAAATTTCGGGACGAAATTTCTTTCTACTAGGGGATGATATGAAAAACTTAAAATTTTTTCTTACTTTTCAGACACTCATCACGACTTGACTCAAATTTTCGGGACGAAAATTCTTTAACATGGGAATGATGTGACAATCGTCAATTTCAGGTTAACTTCGTTAACTCAACTCCGTCAATTCAAACTTAAGATCATTGAATCTATAACGCACACCTCATTACATTTAAACTAGGGTTTAAATGACGCTTAACACTTACTACATGTGTAGTCATTCGGGAATTGCACCGAAACGCAAACGAGTTGACGCAAACAATTGGTGAATAAACGAAAAACGTCAAAACAATAATTATGTGATAATTATGTGTTAGACTTATGTGTTATGTGATAACATTCTTATAAACATTAACTTAATGTGTTAGAACTAGTTAATTAAGCTAGAAAAGTAACATTTGGAAGTTAAGGGACCAAAGTGTATTATATTATTATTATTAATATTAACCTAAACCCTAACCTCCTTCTCTTCCTCCCCAAAACCGACGGCAGCTACCCCCCCCCCCTCTTCACGATCGGCTCACACACACACACATATTGCTTGGTTTTTGATCTTGGGTTTCACAATTGAAGCATCCTACACCCGATTCTAGTCATCTTCTACCTTCCCCTTGCTTATTTTTTGTGCTTTGGAAGGTATAATTATAAACCCTAGAATCTGGAAATTATATACATGATGTTCATATGTCTTGTTTTGATTGAAAGATGTATTGATTGTTGAATTGATAGCTAGTATTGGTGTTATTGCATGTTAATCGTTTGTTTCTTGATTTTGAGTTCAAGTAAAACCCTAATCATGGATGTAATGTGTATTTGATGTGCATGGATAATGATTATGGAGTCTATTAGGTCATATGAATGGATTATGGTCCATAGATAGTTAATAGGTTGTGTTTTGTTGCAAACAGTTTCTGGACAGATTGTGTTGTTGATGTTCAATTGACTGTAACGGGGTGTAAATGTTAAAATTGGTTGTGATTATTGATACTACAGTAAACGAGGTTGAGTCTAGTTTCTAAAGAATATAAATTTGCAATTTTTGGACGTGTAAAAGTTAACCTTTATGATTTTACAAAAACGTTGTGGAAAGCTGAGTTGTTAGACCTGTTGTTAGGTTGTTTTGTAAATGTTATATCTCATGAACTACGAGACCAATTGGGTTGGTTCCACTTCTGGAAGTTGACTTGTTGAGTTAGGAACCTAACCCAAGTGGTCTTGCATTTGTTGAATTTTTAGTTTAACGGGAATTTCAAATAACATTCTGTTGCGCATGAATTTGACTGTTATGAGTTTGCTGTAACGTTTTGATCATTGTGAGAAACATATGTTGAATAAAAATAAAATAAAATATGTTCTGGAAACCTAATACATGTATGCTTTTGTGATGATTTTTTATGAGTTAATTGAGATGCTATGATCGGCGGTATAGTATAATCTTTCAAGTAGAATTTCTGTCTCGGTGAAACTAGCTGCTGAATTTTGTTAAAATGCATGAAACATGATAATTGCTAGTTAATTGTTATGTTTTGACCAAATTGGCCCTGCGGGGAATACTTGCTAAATAATTGTGGTGTTTTGACCAAATTGCCCCTGTGGGGAATAGTTTCTAGTGATGTACATTATTAATACATGACACGTAAATAATTTTTCACACATGTATCGTATCACAAATGTACTTGTTAAGTCACACACGATTCACAAACGAAACACGAAATGTGATATTTGCATAGGTACTACGTGCCGGGTCTAGAGACTCGTTAATAGTTCCGACACTTAGAAAATCTCTTTGTTGTTTTAGAACGCTAGAGAGAGTTTTCTGTGACGCGCATCACTTGGTGATTTATTTTGGGAATTCTTCGCAAACAGTGAGTTTCACTTACCCCTTTAAACTGGTTTCAAACGCTTTTCACTTGGGGAGATAACATACTCCGAAAACGCATTTAAGATTTTGTTAATATAGATTATATATCACTTGTAAAGACTAAGTGGCAAACGCAATAACTAAAGTCCTTCATTCACATCGAACCGTTTAATATTGGATAATAGCGAGTCATTGTTGAGTAGTACTACTGGGTTTGACAAACCCCACCCAACGCTAAACTCGACTGGAGGTCGAGTGGGTGTAATCTTGGCTAAACACACACCATGGTCGGGATAGACCTGGTGGCAAGGCAAATGATAAACAGTCAGCTTCGGTGTCGAACACTAAGTAATACTTGTTTTATAGGCTAGCTACCTATAGATATATAATTGACATAACACTATCTAGTAACGCAAAACGCTAAACGCAAAACGCTGAACACAAACGCTAAACGCTTTATTTTATATAAACTTGTGAACTCACCAACCTCGTGTTGACACTTTTAGTATGTTATTCTCAGGTAGCCGAGGCGGGCGCGCGGTATAGGATCATGCATGGTTTTTGAACATTCTGATATGCAAACATGTTTTTAACTATTATTACTTGGGTTTTAAGCCGTCCTGCGTGACGCAACTTTTGTCTTTTGGTTTTTACGCTTCCGCACTTATTTTCATTTAAACGTTTTTATGGTTTGATTATAACTAATGATTCCGATCCTGTTAGTTCACACCCTCGGACGGTAAAACTCCATTAGTGGATTTTGAGGGTGTGACAGATTGGTATCATAGCCATTGGTTATAGCGAACTAGAAATTGCATGCATACTAGACTATAACCGCGACGACCCATTAGTTATAATGATACGCACTGCATAGATTTGTGTAGTCTTTGTTATCTTATCTCTTTACCCCTTTTCACTCATACGCGCGCATACACAGCTTACCTGTAGGGATGTCGACGCCATCATCATCATCATCAGATCAGATGGCTCATGCGCATGGGAAGGAACCGCAGTTACCTACCTCATCGCCACCCCGAGTAGTCCCGGAACTCGAAGCTCCTGCACCGAAGAGGTACCGCTTATCCGGAGGCATGTACGAAAACGAAGTTAGTTGGGATTGGTACCCTAATATGATTAGGCGTATGGTCTATCGCGAACAAGTTCCCTCGCTACCTCACCCGAACCATCCTGCTTACCCAAACACCCTACCACCCTTAACCGAACCTGTAGAGCGTGTGCTTGCAGCTGTTGTTTCTTGCTTAGAGCGTGATGTTGGTTACATGCGCTATACAAGAGCGAACGTTTCCGGACTTTTAAAAAGATGGAACCGAGACTAAGGAGGAAATTTCCCGCATGACAGCGGCCATGAAGGAAATGCAAGAGGCTAGTGATCAACAGATGAAGATTATGAAAGATGCAAGCCGAGATGATAGACTTGCAAGAGCAACTCCAAGTAGCAAGGACTCGAACCGAGATAGCTTTAGAGCGTTGAGATGTCTTACAAATGCAAATTGCTCAGAACGCAGCCGAACCTGTGGCAGAGCCTGAAGTGGAACCGGAGGAAATTTCCCGCCTATGGCGTGTTGCATAAGAAAGAAAAATTCATGTTTAACATTTTATGCTGTAATTCTAGGAAATGGCAGGAAGAAACGCTGGACGCGGACGTGGTAACATCAACCTGACTGCAGCAGAACTCCAAACTCTGCTGAATGACCATGCGACGGCCGCTCTAGCCGCACATGTCCAGAACCAAGCTGGAGGTCCAATAGGAACGTGTACCTTCAAGAATTTCCTTGACTGCAGGCCCAGTTCGTTTAAGGGCACCGAGGGAGCTATAGGCTTCCTGCGTTGGGCTGAGAAGGCCGAATCGGCGTTTGAAATGTGTAATTGTCCCCCTACTAGTAGAGTCAAATTTGCTGCTGGAACACTTGAAGATTCTGCTCTCACTTGGTGGAATTCGAACGTACAGATTCTTGGATTGGAACTGGCTAACGCGATGAACTGGGAGGAGTTCAAGAACATGATGCGAGAAGAGTACTGTCCGAGAGAGGAGATTGCAAAGTTGGAGTCAGAGTTTTGGTCATTGAAGATGGTGGGTTCAGAAATCGAAGCCTACACTACCCGTTCTCACGAGTTAGCTATGATGTGTCCACGGATGGTAGACCCACCGAGTAAGAGGATTGAAATGTATATTGATGGGTTAGCACCGCAAATTCAAGGCATGGTGACGTCTTCCAGACCAGCCACGATTCAACAAGCGATTCGGTTAGCTCACAAACTAACGGATCAAGCAGTGACCCAAGATGCGCTACCACCTAGGGGTTCAACCACTAAAGCCCGTGACAACCCGAACACTGACAAAAACAGCAACAACAACCCGAGCAGCGGAAAGAGAAAGTTTGACAATACCAGATCCTCATCCTCGAACCCCCCCCCACAGCAGCAACACTACCGAAAGCCCGAATTCACCCGGAGCTTCAACAATCAGGGTCACAACACCAATAACAACGGTAGCGGGAAGGGTTCGAGGGGCTATTCTGGGAAATATCCGAAGTGCAACAGGTGCAACTATCATCATGCTGGGCCGTGTGACCGTGTCAAGTGTCAGAGATGCGGAAAGATGGGTCACCAGGCAAAGGAATGTAGAGGAGACCTTGTGGCAAAGGGTGCTCCTAAACCACCTATGACGACTAAGGGATGTTTTGACTGTGGTTAAGAGGGCCATTTTAAGAAAGACTGCCTTAAGCTGAAACAGAACGACAACAATGGAGGTAATGGAAGTGGCAGTGGTGGTGGAAACAATGGTAAAGGAAGAGCTTTTGTTATTGGGTCGGGTCAAGCCCGTAATGATCCATACGTGGTGACTGGTAAGTTCCCTGTGAACGATTGTTTTGCTTCTGTATTGTTTGACACTGGAGCTGATAGGAGTTTTGTGTCGAAAGCCTTTAGTCAACTCTTAGACCTAACTCCAACCCCGTTAGATGCTAAGTTTCCTGTTGAATTAGCTGACGGTAAGACTATAGTAACGACTCATGTACTTGCGGGATGTAAGTTAAAACTGTCAGGTCATGTTTTTGATATCGACCTTATTCCTTTTACACTTAGTAGTTTCGATGTCGTGGTCGGCATGGACTGGTTATCCGAGAACCGAGCGGAGATTATATGTCACGACAAGATAGTCCACATTACTACCCCTTCCGGCGAGATCATTTCGATCCGAGGTGAGAGAAGGGGCATGACCACCAGCGTCATTACCCTCATGAAGGCGCAGAAGTATCTACGAAAGGGTCATCCGGAAATTCTGGCGCATATTGTTGAGAAACCCGCGGAGGAGAAGCAAATTGAAGATATACCGATTGTGTGAGATTTTCCGGAAGTTTTCCCGGAGGATTTGCCTGGACTCCCTCCTATTCGTCAAGTCGAATTCCAAATCGAGTTGACACCCGGTGCAGCACCCATAGCACGAGCCCCGTATCGGCTCGCACCGGCGGAGCTTCAGGAACTGTCCACTCAGTTGCAAGATTTGTTGGATAAGGGTTTTATCCGACCTAACTCATCGCCATGGGGAGCCCCTGTCTTATTTGTCAGAAAGAAGGACGGGACTTTCCGCATGTGCATCGACTACCGGGAGTTGAACAAGGTGACGGTCAAGAACCGTTATCCTTTACCCCGAATTGATGATCTGTTTGACCAGCTCCAAGGATCGAGTTACTACTCGAAGATCGATCTGCGGTCTGGTTACCATCAATTAAGAGTGCGCGAGGAAGATATTCCAAAGACGGCTTTCAGAACACGGTATGGTCACTACGAGTTTTCGGTTATGCCTTTTGGCTAGCCGTATTTATGGATCTCATGAATCGAGTATGCAAGGCGTACCTCGACAAGTTTGTGATTGTTTTCATTGGTGATATTCTCGTCTACTCCAAGGACGAAGCTGACCATGAAGAACACTTAAGGGTAAATCTGGAATTCTTGAAGAAGGAGCAACTGTACGCTAAGCTCTCGAAATGCGAATTTTGGCTTCGCGAGGTTCACTTTTTAGGACATGTGATCAACGAGAACGGTATCCATGTCGATCCCAGTAAGGTAGAGGCCATCAAAAACTGGGAAGCACCTAAGACTCCGACTGAGGTGCGGCAATTCCTAGGACTGGCCGGCTACTACCGGCGTTTCATCGAAGGATTTTCAAAGATTGCCCAACCCCTCACCGCTTTGACTCACAAGGGTACTAAGTACAATTGGGGAGACGCGCAAGAATCCGCTTTTCAACTATTGAAAACCAAACTCTGCAGCGCCCCTATTATGGCCCTCCCCGAGGGAACAGAGAATTTTGAGGTACATTGTGACGCATCGATACAAGGTCTCGGTTGTGTGCTGATGCAACTCGAGAAGGTTATAGCCTATGCCTCTCGACAACTACGGGTTCACGAGAAGAACTACACGACCCATGATTTGGAACTCGGAGTTGTGGTGTTTGCCCTTAAGATATGGAGGCATTACTTGTACGGTACCAAGTTTACCATTTACACCGACCACAAGAGTCTCCAACATATCTACGATCAGAAGGAGCTAAACATGCGACATCGTCGTTGGGTCGAGCTGCTTAAGGATTATGATTGTGCCATCAAGTACCACCCTGGCGAGGCCAATGTAGTGGCCGACGCTCTCAGCAGAAAAGAAACAGATAAACCCAGGCGAGTGTGAGCATTGCAACTCACCCGATCAAATTCGCGAGGCGCAACTCGAAGCTTTGAAAGATGATAATCTTCCATCAGAACTCATGCGGGGCATGAACAAGCAACTTGAAACCAAATCGGACGGGGTCCGATAATTTGAGAACCGGATTTGGGTTCCACGATACGGAGAGTTGAGAACTCTAGTGATGGACGAAGCTCACAAGTCCCGATATTCTATCCACCCTGGCTCAGATAAAATGTACCATGACTTAAAGGCACTTTACTGGTGGCCGAACATGAAAGCCGACATTGCCACCTACGTGAGCAAATGCTTGACTTGTGCCAGAGTCAAAATAGAATACCAGAAACCATCTGGCCTGCTACAGCAACCGGAACTTCCAATGTGGAAATGGGAACACATTTCAGTGGATTTTATCACAGGATTACCTAAAACACCGACGGGACGCGATACCATCTGGGTGATCGTTGACCGGTTGACTAAGTCGGCACACTTCTTAGCGATTAAGGAATCGGACAAAATGGAAAGACTGACTCGCGTCTACATGAAAGAAGTGGTGTCTAGACACGGAGTGCCTGTCTCAATCATTTCTGATCGAGATTCCCGTTTCACTTCGCACTTTTGGAAGTCACTGCAAAGCGCACTAGGCACCCGTCTTGATATGAGCACAGCATACCGTCCTCAGACGGATGGGCAAAGTGAACGAACTATTCAGACCTTAGAGGACATGTTGCGTGCATGTGTGTTGGATTTCGGAAAAAGCTGGGAACCTCACTTACCTTTGGTAGAGTTTTCGTATAATAACAGCTACCACGCAAGTATTAAAGCAGCGCCGTTTGAAGCGCTGTACGGACGGAAGTGTCGATCACCTCTCTGCTGGGCAGAGGTGGGTGACAGCCAAATCACTGGTCCAGAACTGGTACTCGAAACCTCGGAAAAGATTGTTCAAATCCGAAACCGCATGGCAGCAGCACGAGATCGTCAAAAGAGTTACGCCGACAAGCGCTGAAAGCCTCTCGAATTTCAAGTGAACGATCAAGTGTTACTCAAAGTCTCACCTTGGAAAGGTGTGGTTCGCTTTGGGAAGCGAAACAAACTCAACCCACGATACGTTGGTCCTTACCGGATAACTGAACGCATTGGTCGGGTGGCGTACCGACTGGACCTACAAACGGAACTCAGTGGCGTACACAATGTATTCCACGTATCCAATTTGAAGAAATGCCTATCTGATGAAACCCAAGTATTCCCTTTGGACGAACTGCAAGTTGATGAACAGCTATGCTTCATTGAAGAACAAGTTGAAGTTTTGGATCGGGAAACCAAAACACTCAAGCACAGCAAAATTCCAATCGTTAAGGTCCGTTGGAACTCAAGACGTGGACCGGAGTTCACGTGGGAACGCGAGGATCAAATGATGAAAAAGTATCCTCACCTTTTTGAAGGGCTGACCAAACACAGAAAACCGCGAAACCCGACAAACCGTCAGAAATCACCGGAGGTATGAATTAAATTTCGGGACGAAATTTCTTTCTACTAGGGGATGATATGAAAAACTTAAAATTTTTTCTTACTTTTCAGACACTCATCACGACTTGACTCAAATTTTCGGGACGAAAATTCTTTAACATGGGAATGATGTGACAATCGTCAATTTCAGGTTAACTCCGTTAACTCAACTCCGTCAATTCAAACTTAAGATCATTGAATCTATAACGCACACCTCATTACATTTAAACTAGGGTTTAAATGACGCTTAACACTTACTACATGTGTAGTCATTCGGGAATGGCACCGAAACGTAAACGAGTTGACGCAAACAATTGGTGAATAAACGAAAAACGTCAAAACAATAATTATGTGATAATTATGTGTTAGACTTATGTGTAATGTGATAACATTCTTATAAACATTAACTTAATGTGCTAGAACTAGTTAATTAAGCTAGAAAAGTAACATTTGGAAGTTAAGGGACCAAAGTGTATTATATTATTATTATTAATATTAACCTAAACCCTAACCTCCTTCTCTCCCTCCCCAAAACCGACGGCAGCTACCCCCCCCCCCCCTCTCTTCACGATCGGCTCACACACACACACATATTGCTTGGTTTTTGATCTTGGGTTTCACAATTGAAGCATCCTACACCCGATTCTAGTCATCTTCTACCTTCCCCTTGCTTATTTTTTGTGCTTTGGAAGGTATAATTATAAACCCTAGAATCTGGAAATTATATACATGATGTTCATATGTCTTGTTTTGATTGAAAGATGTATTGATTGTTGAATTGATAGCTAGTATTGGTGTTATTGCATGTTAATCGTTTGTTTCTTGATTTTGAGTTCAAGTAAAACCCTAATCATGGATGTAATGTGTATTTGATGTGCATGGATAATGATTATGGAGTCTATTAGGTCATATGAACGGATTATGGTCCATAGATAGTTAATAGGTTGAGTTTTGTTGCAAACAGTTTCTGGACAGATTGTGTTGTTGATGTTCAATTGACTGTAACGGGGTGTAAATGTGAAAATTGGTTGGGATTATTGATACTACAGTAAACTAGGTTGAGTCTAGTTTCTAAAGAATATAAATTTGCAATTTTTGGACGTGTAAAAGTTAACCTTTATGATTTTACAAAAATGTTGTGCAAAGCTGAGTTGTTAGACCTGCTGTTAGGTTGTTTTGTAAATGTTATATCTCATGAACTACGAGACCAATTGGGTTGGTTCCACTTCTGGAAGTTGACTTGTTGAGTTAGGAACCTAACCCAAGTGGTCTTGAATTTGTTGAATTTTTAGTTTAACGGGAATTTCAAATAACATTCTGTTGCGCATGAATTTGACTGTTATGAGTTTGCTGTAACGTTTTGATCATTGTGAGAAACATATGTTGAATAAAAATAAAATAAAATATGTTCTGGAAACCTAATACATGTATGCTTTTGTGATGATTTTTGATGAGTTAATTGAGATGCTATGATCGGCGGTGTAGTATAATCTTTCAAGTAGAATTTCTGTCTCGGTGAAACTAGCTGCTGAATTTTGTGAAAATGCATGAAACATGATAATTGCTAGTTAATTGTTATGTTTTGACCAAATTGGCCCTGCGGGGAATACTTGCTAAATAATTGTGGTGTTTTGACCAAATTGCCCCTGTGGGGAATAGTTTCTAGTGATGTACATTATTAATACATGACACGTAAATAATTGTTCACACATGTATCGTATCACAAATGTACTTGTTAAGTCACACACGATTCACAAACGAAACACGAAACGTGATATTTGCATAGGTACTACGTGCCGGGTCTAGAGACTCGTTAATAGTTCCGACACTTAGAAAATCTCTTTGTTGTTTTAGAACGCTAGAGAGAGTTTTCTGTGACGCGCATCACTTGGTGATTTATTTTTGGAATTCTTCGCAAACAGTGAGTTTCACTTACCCCTTTAAACTGTTTTCAAACGCTTTTCACTTGGGGAGATAACATACTCCGAAAACGCATTTAAGATTTTGTAAATATAGATTATATATCACTTGTAAAGACTAAGTGGCAAACGCAATAACTAAAGTCCTTCATTCACATCGAACCGTTTAATATTGGATAATAGCGAGTCATTGTTGAGTAGTACTACTGGGTTTGACAAACCCCACCCAACGCTAAACTCGACTGCAGGACGAGTGGGTGTAATCTTGGCTAAACACACACCATGGTCGGGATAGACCTGGTGGCAAGGCAAATGATAAACAGTCAGCTTCGGTGTCGAACACTTAGTAATACTTGTTTTATAGGCTAGCTACCTATAGATATATAATTGACATAACACTATCTGGTAACGCAAAACGCTGAACGCAAAACGCTAAACGCAAAACGCTGAACACAAACGCTAAACGCTTTATTTTATATAAACTTGTGAACTCACCAACCTCGTGTTGACACTTTTAGTATGTTATTCTCAGGTAGCCGAGGCGGGCGCGCGGTATAGGATCATGCATGGTTTTTGAACATTCTGATATGCAAACATGTTTTTAACTATTATTACTTGGGTTTTAAGTCGTCCTGCGTGACGCAACTTTTGTCTTTTGGTTTTTACGCTTCCGCACTTATTTTCATTTAAACGTTTTTATGGTTTGATTATAACTAATGATTCCGATCCTGTTAGTTCACACCCTCGGATGGTAAAACTCCGTTAGTGGATTTTGAGAGTGTGACAGATTGGTATCAGAGCCATTGGTTATAGCGAACTAGAAATTGCATGCATACTAGACTATAACCGCGACGACCCAGGCGAGTGTGAGCATTGCAACTCACCCGATCAAATTCGCGAGGCGCAACTCGAAGCTTTGAAAGATGATAATCTTCCATCAGAACTCATGCGGGGCATGAACAAGCAACTTGAAACCAAATCGGACGGGGTCCGATAATTTGAGAACCGGATTTGGGTTCCACGATACGGAGAGTTGAGAACTCTAGTGATGGACGAAGCTCACAAGTCCCGATATTCTATCCACCCTGGCTCAGATAAAATGTACCATGACTTAAAGGCACTTTACTGGTGGCCGAACATGAAAGCCGACATTGCCACCTACGTGAGCAAATGCTTGACTTGTGCCAGAGTCAAAATAGAATACCAGAAACCATCTGGCCTGCTACAGCAACCGGAACTTCCAATGTGGAAATGGGAACACATTTCAGTGGATTTTATCACAGGATTACCTAAAACACCGACGGGACGCGATACCATCTGGGTGATCGTTGACCTGTTGACTAAGTCGGCACACTTCTTAGCGATTAAGGAATCGGACAAAATGGAAAGACTGACTCGCGTCTACATGAAAGAAGTGGTGTCTAGACACGGAGTGCCTGTCTCAATCATTTCTGATCGAGATTCCCGTTTCACTTCGCACTTTTGGAAGTCACTGCAAAGCGCACTAGGCACCCGTCTTGATATGAGCACAGCATACCGTCCTCAGACGGATGGGCAAAGTGAACGAACTATTCAGACCTTAGAGGACATGTTGCGTGCATGTGTGTTGGATTTCGGAAAAAGCTGGGAACCTCACTTACCTTTGGTAGAGTTTTCGTATAATAACAGCTACCACGCAAGTATTAAAGCAGCGCCGTTTGAAGCGCTGTACGGACGGAAGTGTCGATCACCTCTCTGCTGGGCAGAGGTGGGTGACAGCCAAATCACTGGTCCAGAACTGGTACTCGAAACCTCGGAAAAGATTGTTCAAATCCGAAACCGCATGGCAGCAGCACGAGATCGTCAAAAGAGTTACGCCGACAAGCGCTGAAAGCCTCTCGAATTTCAAGTGAACGATCAAGTGTTACTCAAAGTCTCACCTTGGAAAGGTGTGGTTCGCTTTGGGAAGCGAAACAAACTCAACCCACGATACGTTGGTCCTTACCGGATAACTGAACGCATTGGTCCGGTGGCGTACCGACTGGACCTACCAACGGAACTCAGTGGCGTACACAATGTATTCCACGTATCCAATTTGAAGAAATGCCTATCTGATGAAGCCCAAGTAGTCCCTTTGGACGAACTGCAAGTTGATGAACAGCTACGCTTCATTGAAGAACCAGTTGAAGTTTTGGATTGGGAAACCAAAACACTCAAGTACAGCAAAATTCCAATCGTTAAGGTCCGTTGGAACTCAAGACGTGGACCGGAGTTCACATAGGAACGCGAGGATCAAATGATGAAAAAGTATCCTCACCTTTTTGAAGGGCTGACCAAACACAGAAAACCGCGAAACCCGACAAACCGTCAGAAATCACCGGAGGTATGAATTAAATTTTGGGACGAAATTTCTTTCTACTAGGGGATGATATGACAAACTGAAAATTTTTTTCTTACTTTTTCAGACACTCATCACGACTTGACTCAAATTTTCGGGACGAAAATTCTTTAACATGAGAATGATGTGACAATCGTCAATTTCAGGTTAACTCCGTTAACTCAACTCCGTCAATTCAAACTTAAGATCATTGAATCTATAACGCACACCTCATTACATTTAAACTTGACGCTTAACACTTACTACATGTGTAGTCTTTCGGGAATTGCACCGAAACGCAAACGAGTTGACACAAACAATTGGTGAATAAACGAAAAACGTCAAAACAATAATTATGTGATAATTATGTGTTAGACTTATGTGTTATGTGATTACATTCTTATAAACATTAACTTAATGTGCTAGAACTAGTTAATTAAGCTAGAAAAGTAACATTTGGAAGTTAAGGGACTAAAGTGTATTATATTATTATTATTAATATTAACCTAAACCCTAACCTCCTTCTCTCCCTCCCCAAAACTGACGGCAGCTACCCCCCCCCCCTCTCTTCACGATCGGCTCACACACACACACATATTGCTTGGTTTTTGATCTTTGGTTTCACAATTGAAGCATCCTACACCCGATTCTAGTCATCTTCTACCTTCCCCTTGCTTATTTTTTGTGCTTTGCAAGGTATAATTATAAACCCTAGAATCTGGAAATTATATACATGATGTTCATATGTCTTGTTTTGATTGAAAGATGTATTGATTGTTGAATTGATAGCTAGTATTGGTGTTATTGCATGTTAATCGTTTGTTTCTTGATTTTGAGTTCAAGTAAAACCCTAATCATGGATGTAATGTGTATTTGATGTGCATGGATAATGATTATGGTGTCTATAAGGTCATATGAACGGATTATGGTCCATAGATAGTTAATAGGTTGAGTTTTGTTGCAAACAGTTTCTGGACAGATTGTGTTGTCGATGTTCAATTCACTGTAACGGGGTGTAAATGTGAAAATTGGTTGAGATTATTGATACTACAGTAAACTAGGTTGAGTCTAGTTTCTAAAGAATATAAATTTGCAATTTTTGGAAGTGTAAAAGTTAAACTTTATGATTTTACAAAAACGTTGTGCAAAGCTGAGTTGTTAGACCTGCTGTTAGGTTGTTTTGTAAATGTTATATCTCATGAACTACGAGACCAATTGGGTTGGTTCCACTTCTGGAAGTTGACTTGTTGAGTTAGGAACCTAACCAAAGTGGTCTTGCATTTGTTGAATTTTTAGTTTAACGGGAATTTCAAATAACATTCTGTTGCGCATGAATTTGACTGTTATGAGTTAGCTGTAACGTTTTGATCATTGTGAGAAACATATGTTGAATAAAAATAAAATAAAATA
Source organism: Bidens hawaiensis (assembly GCF_021521415.1). Classification (NCBI taxonomy): domain Eukaryota; kingdom Viridiplantae; phylum Streptophyta; class Magnoliopsida; order Asterales; family Asteraceae; genus Bidens; species Bidens hawaiensis. The sequence goes on along the minus strand of NW_027495784.1, from coordinate 200,427 downwards.
TGTTCTGGAAACCTAATACATGTATGCTTTTGTGATGATTTTTGATGAGTTAATTGAGATGCTATGATCGGCGGTGTAGTATAATCTTTCAAGTAGAATTTCTGTCTCGGTGAAACTAGCTGCTGAATTTTGTGAAAATGCATGAAACATGATAATTGCTAGTTAATTGTTATGTTTTGACCAAATTGGCCCTGCGGGGAATACTTGCTAAATAATTGTGGTGTTTTGACCAAATTGCCCCTGTGGGGAATAGTTTCTAGTGATGTACATTATTAATACATGACACGTAAATAATTGTTCACACATGTATCGTATCACAAATGTACTTGTTAAGTCACACAAGATTCACAAACGAAACACGAAACGTGATATTTGCATAGGTACTACGTGCCGGGTCTAGAGACTCGTTAATAGTTCCGACACTTAGAAAATCTCTTTGTTGTTTTAGAACGCTAGAGAGAGTTTTCTGTGACGCGCATCACTTGGTGATTTATTTTGGGAATTCTTCGCAAACAGTGAGTTTCACTAACCCCTTTAAACTGTTTTCAAACGCTTTTCACTTGGGGAGATAACATACTCCGAAAACGCATTTAAGATTTTGTTAATATAGATTATATATCACTTGTAAAGACTAAATGGCAAACGCAATAACTAAAGTCCTTCATTCACATCGAACCGTTTAATATTGGATAATAGCGAGTCATTGTTGAGTAGTACTACTGGGTTTGACAAACCCCACCCAACGCTAAACTCGACTGGAGGTCGAGTGGGTGTAATCTTGGCTAAACACACACCATGGTCGGGATAGACCTGGTGGCAAGGCAAATGATAAACAGTCAGCTTCGGTGTCGAACACTTAGTAATACTTGTTTTATAGGCTAGCTACCTATAGATATATAATTGACATAACACTATCTGGTAACGCAAAACGCTGAACGCAAAACGCTAAACGCAAAACGCTAAACGCAAAACGCTGAACGCAAACGCTAAACGCTTTATTTTATATAAACTTGTGAACTCACCAACCTCGTGTTGACACTTTTAGTATGTTATTCTCAGGTAGCCGAGGCGGGCACGCGGTATAGGATCATGCATGGTTTTTGAACATTCTGATATGCAAACATGTTTTTAACTATTATTACTTGGGTTTTAAGTCGTCCTGCGTGACACAACTTTTGTCTTTTGGTTTTTACGCTTCCGCACTTATTTTCATTTAAAAGTTTTTATGGTTTGATTATAACTAATGATTCCGATCCTGTTAGTTCACACCCTCGGACGGTAAAACTCCGTTAGTGGATTTTGAGGGTGTGACAGATATCGATACCAAGAATGTGTGGCCATGTTCCTTTGCTGCTTATTATCTGGTAACATCACAATTACCTCCTCTATAGTAATTGATTCACTTAAACTAATACTGTTCAATTATATGTATGTGTTCGTGTTCGGCTAAAATTAGATGAAACAACACAAATATGGCCTGCTCATCTTTGTTTTATTTAAATATAGAGGCCCATGTTTTGTATTTAACAAGTATTCTGGTAGAATAATAATTTCATCAACATCATAGGCAAGCACTGTGATGTATTTAGCAAGTTTTTTGGTAGAATAATAATTTCATTTGATTTTCACTTCCAATGTCATCTTTTGCATGCTATTCTTTTTAATGCGTATAGTTTATCTTGAAATCAATTTGAAGAATAAAGATGCCACTTATTTTAGAACTCAAGTCTGATAATGCATCGAAGAAGCAGCTGACATTCACTAAAGTTTTATCAAGTAAGTTGTTTTTTTTTAATTTGTTGGGTAATGCCGATTCATTTATATTTATAATAAATCTTAAATTTTGTATTCATATATATGGTTATCGCAGTTGGATTCTACTTTCGGCATGCTGCAAATAATTATTTTACTCGTCACATTAGCTTTAAACTTCTCTCGCAGTTAGCTTCTATAGCTGCCTTGCGGCAGATAATTATTTTACTCGTCACATTAGCTTTAAACTTCTCGATTGGGGTCAATTGTCAACTCATGTTTGGATCATAGAATTCACATTTGATGGTAATTTATTTATGAAACTATATTCATTATTCACTCACAGACCCTCTCGGCCGACCCACTCAATTAAACCATTTTACATATCAGATTCAAAATGGAGCATTGAGTTCGTGATGTGTTGTGCTTTCAACAGGTAATGTTTCAACAATAACTAAGTTCTTTTGGTAAATTTTTAATTTTCAATAGGTAATGTTTCAACAATAACTAAGTTATATTGGTAAATTTCAATTTCGTCTTAGAATTATGCATCTGTGAAAACATGATGATATTCATTTTTTGTAATTTTCAGTTTCTGCTTTGCATTATGCAACTGTTCCTTGACAATATTTGGAAGACTGTTTAAGGTATTCATTTTTTATTTAATAAAATGTTTTTATATAATAAATTAAATTGGTTGGGTGTCTTATGTCAGAACTTAACTAAAAAGGAATTCAACATAATCTTTTATAATTAAAATGTAATTGTTTTATATATAAATTTGTAATTTTTTATTTTAAAAATGCAAATTTAAGTATTAACATGTAAAAGAAATTAAAAAAAAAATTAAAAGTCGTATTTAGGTCAACCCGTGAGGCCATGAATATGCGAGTCATGTTCAGGTTAAATTGTCTTACACAGTTTTCAGGTTCGCCCCAACACGACCCGTTTAACACCGCTAGGATAAAATGCAAGTGAAATTGCCCAACTGTCCTTGATTTTGAGCATGGTATTCAAAATTAATTTTTTTATTTTTTTCCTGCTAACAATTTTTTCGCATATATTGTAGGACATGGGTCACAATAATATTTAAAGTAATAAAATAAAATAAGTATAACGATACTCTCGTTACACAAGGGAAATATCGTAGTATAATACCGTGTACAAAACCAAAATAAAAAAAATATAAAGAACAATTTATATAGATTTATGTCGATGTCTTTGGTGAGAACTTCACCAGAAACTTCTTGACTCGAGTCTTCCACACGTTGAGTATCTTCACGTTTGTCTTAGTTTTTTCTTGGTGTGGCTGCAGATTCTTATTCTTGACCCAACTCCATTGGCTGCAACAAAACATGAACATAATAATATATATTGAGCATTGGTTGATGCACGTATTCAATACGTTTCCCTTAAAAATAGATTCCATGTCTCTATTAAAGAGTCTGTCTGTCTCCCAGGGTACAACAGCCTAAGCAGTATGTACTGCCGGAAAAGGCTACGCGCCCGAGGTTACATCGGGTATATCGGTGTTCTTGAAATGAATAGATTAAAATAATATGGTGAAGGAAAAAATAAAGAGTACTCCTCTCTAACCATATGGATTTTTGAGTGAACACCCTTCTTCTTCTTTCAAAAGATGCACAAAGCCTATTAATATGTACAATAGTTGAAAGAAAACAAGTGTCTCACTTAATTAGTGACTTAATGCTATAATAAAAACTCATTAAGTGTCATCAAGCAACTTTACTCAAAAGTTTCATCAAACCAAGAGTTTTATATTATTATTACAATAATTAATTTCCATTCACCTTTTCTAAATTTTCTAACAATCCCCCACATGAATGGAGATTGATCAAAACACACACAATATATCCAATGGAACCATGATGGTTGAGTATTACAGGATAGGTAGGTGTTAGCTTTGAACCTTCCTGTGTGAAGTATACTTAGTCTTCTGGCGGTTAGTAGATGCGATGTCCTTTAACTAACCCCATTTGTGTAGACGACAATAAATTTCACACAATACTCTCCCTAGCCGAGCACATCCCCTCATTTTCGTGTCCATTATGGTCCTGGAACACTAGCCTGGTTCTATGAAAGCTATAAAAAATGCGCACCACACAATTTCATTCGAAGCGTCCTCACTTCTCTTTCACTTGGCGATTATCTATAAATCATTAAAAGCATTAAGGTTATGATGATTTACATAAATCATTAACCATAAATTATGCTTAGCCTCACAACATGCCACTGTTGTTATAGGAATGGACTAGGAAGTAATTAAACTCCCTTTACAATTTATGAGGATATATATATAAATATATATTAGCTTATATGTCAACTTATATGTCAACTTAAACTCCACTGTCGTTGTCCTATTGAACTTAGATCTTGGAATCTCCAGTCAACTAAGTTAGGTTTTCTTTCATATATCCTTTTTCAAGGGCTTTAGTCTCATTCCACAACTCCATCTTTCATCAACCCTTGGGTTGTGGGTTGTTGGATCCAAAACCATTATATATGACTTTGTCAAGTCAATACTAGATAGTTGCAATTAAGATGAGTGGTTATGACGTGTTCTTAACTTGTAAGTTAATATTGCCTCTAGTATTCCATATCATACATCTAGAAATAATTTGGCACTCGAGTCTAATCACTAGATTGGATCGTTATGACCATTGTGCACACCACGAGGTCACATGTTTGAAATGTTTAGATAATTATCCTTATTGGTAAACCTTCCACGTTCAAATGCAAGACATCCCCCCACATTTAAGTGTTATTGGATAACATCATCCAACTTTCAAATGGGGTAGAGAAAGGTTCTTCCTTTCCACACAAATTTGATAAATCATATCAATTACCATTTCTACATACTTCTAAAGAGTAGTTTCTTAAATGGCTTCCCCCACGTTTCTTGCATTTTGATATAGTTTGTTTAACTTTACTTATTAATACAACTCGACACTTATGATTTGACAAGACCACGTCTTTGTATCAATGGTTCATAACACATGCCTTAGTGTTAGCTTCCACCATTTTATAAAGTTTAAGATAAACTTGTCATAAAGTTGTTAACAAACCATAACAAATCTAGAATAAATCACCATCTAGAACATACCTAAAGAGTTCGAGGTCTTCTTAAGATCCTCACAAGTTATATCATTTTCTTAAATTAAATGAAAATTTCTTTAAATTTTTTTATACACAAATTCATTCTTGTGTTGTTGATGTTTCAAATTTCGCGTTAATTAGTCTTTATAAAGAACCATAATTAACAAGTACTAGTCTAGCATGCTTTAAACTACAATACTTTAGCATGTGAACAGAAGATGCATCATTCTGATCCTTCACAGCCATTACAATATCACTTTGAAACACTCAACCATTTGTTTAGACAAAATTATGAGACAATCCCAAACCTTAATATTCAAGAAAGTCTCACAAGTTATTGTATATAGAACATACATAAGTTTTTCATTCATTTAAGGAACATAACTCTTTTGCCTTTGATCTTTAACACTTCACCATTGACCTAAATGGACTTTGAACATAAGTCTTAATCCGAATCATTTTGATGAATACATTTATTACCAACAAATGACCGCTACTCGTCTACAATCACTATTATGTTGAGATAAAGTCAACCAGATTGACACTCAACTCTTGGAATTCACATTTGCATAAAATAATTTATACATTTCATTTTTGTTTCTTGAAACTATTTATTGGGATAATCTCCCGAAATGAAAGATAAAACTTCCACATAGTTCAAACGATGTGAATGATGGTAGAACCATCTATATGTCCATCGCTATTGTAAGAATATTCTAGTAAATCTCTAGAGATTTACTTAAATTCAATTAAATCGTTGAATTTTCAATGACGAATATCCAAGGATTTAAATATCTCATTACCATATATTAATTCATATGTTACAATTCACACTTAGTGAATTTCCAAGGAGCTAATACTTCATTAACATATATTAATTCATATGTTACAATTCACACTTAGTCAAGGAGTTAATACGTAATTAACATATATTAATTCATATGTTACAATTCACATTTAGTGAATTTTCAAGGAGCTAATACGTCATTAACATATATTAATTCGTATATACTGATTTCCAAGGAGTTATATCACTTTCTTTTTTATTTCATCTTAATATATTCACCTCGTTATTTGATTACCCTCTCACGATGTGATTATATATTTGATGTCTCTTCGTAGACTTTAATCTTTCAAACAACTCACAAGTTGTTTCTTATATGAAATTATTTTTACACTATCCATTTAAAATCCATATGGATAATCAGACGATATTTACACATCAAATCTGAAAGTGTTATTATATTCAACACTTTCATCATCCGTCATGAATCATCTTAGTGATATCATTTTATATTATGTATACAAGTACTCCCACAAATAGAAATCCACGCACACATATCCTCAAATCCTCGTTTCACTTTTGAAACCATACACTTGAACAAATATGTTCAAATAACATCAACTTGTTACAATTACTACACTTAATTAGCAAAGCTTGAACAATCAATCTTGTTCACACAACACGAAGTTGTTGTCACCATAAAGTATCCTTGAGAACGTTATCTTAGTTTAACATATACTACTTTTAGCAAGAGTAGCGAACCATTTTCCTCCACAATTTCCCCAAAACACACATGTATATCTCACTATAATATTTTCTAACATGCCCATTAGAAATTAACGTTTACACAAAACGTTATAATAAATCATATCTTATACCCATGTTAGATATTTAACATTTACAAGAAACGAATGGTTTACTTAAAACCATTTCGAACAAAATTGTTAGACATATACGTTGCAAAAATCGTTAAACAAAACTAATAAAATCCCAACGGTTTTCCAAGATCTGTTCTAACACTATAGTTAAAATACAAACGATTACACAAATTGTTTTCTAAAACCAAACGGTTGAATCAAATATTACATTTTGTAACACGCCATAGGATTTAATATGGCATCATAATCTCTAAAATCCAAACACACCAAGTTGTACTACGCACATAATTTCCCAAAATAAGATTATAATATATAAAATATTTTTATTTCAATCCATTTCGTGAACCCAAAATCCTTATAAATAAGGTTTTAATATTGTAGCAACAATCTCAAGGAATCTGTTTTAATATTTTAGGACGTGGGTCACAATAATATTTAAAGTAATAAAATAAAATAAGTATAACGATACTCTCGTTACACAAGGGAAATATCGTAGTAGAATACCATGTACAAAACCAAATATAAAATAAATATAGAGAACAATTTATATAGATTTATGTCGATGTCTTTGGTGAGAACTTCACCAGAAACTTCTTGACTCGAGTCTTCTACACGTTGAGTATCTTCACGTTTGTTTTAGTTTTTTCTTGGTGTGGCTACAGATTCTGATTTTTGACTCAACTCCATTGGCTGCAATAAAACATGAACATAATAATATATCTTGAGCGTTGATTGAGGCATGTATTCAATACGCTTCCCTTAAAAACAGATTCCAGGTCACTACTAAAGAGTATGTCTGTCTCCCAGGGTACAACAGCCGAATTAGTATGTACTGCCGAAAAAGGCTACCCACCCGAGGTTACATCAGGTATATCGATGTTCTTGAAAATGAATAGATTAGAATAATGTGGTGAAGGAAAAATAGAGAGTACTCCTCTCTAACCATATGGATTTTTGAGTGAACACATTTCTTCTTCTTTTAAAAGATGCACAAAGCCTATTAACATGTACAATAGTTGAAAGAAAACAAGTGTCTCACTTAATTAGTAACTTAATGCGATAATAAAAACTCATTAAGTGTAATCAAGCTACTTTACTCAAGAGTTTCATCAAACCAAGAGTTTTATATCATTATTACAATAACTAATTTTCATTCACCTTTTCTAAATTTTCCAACATATATTTTGTGTTTGATGTATTTGCAGTTGGATAAATTCAAGAAAACTGTTATCAACATGGCAGGGATGTCTGTAAATGTGGTCGAAGTTGTATCTCCATACAGGATTTGTCCATTGGGAGCTCATATTGATCATCAGGTTGATTAGTATTTCTATCTACCATTTTGTTTCATATGTTACTTAAATCTTACCCAACTTTATTTATTTATTTTTATGAATTAAAAGGGTGAAATAATTTCAGCCATGACAAATAATAAGGGAACAGTTCTTGGATTTGTGCCTTCTACTGATTCTCAGGTATCGTCTTCAATAGGGGCGTTAATTTTTTACACGAAACGAACCTGCGAACATGTTTCATGTTTAACTAAACGAGTCATGTTCGGTTTCACGGGTTGCTTGAATTTGGGCTCGTGTGTTTAATTGTTTAACCCCATTTAATTTTTTTAAAGTTATGTTTTGTGTCTTAAATTACATCGATTGGGTATTATGCCAAATTTTGACCCATAAAGAGAAATGAACATCAGGTTTTATAGTTTAAATATAATTATTTCTATCTCTTATTTTACTCTAACTTTAGAGTTGCAAAAATTTTAAAATAAAATAAAATTTTGGGTTGTCTTCGTTTCATCCTGCAAAAACTATTTTCGTGTTTGGTTCATGTGTCTGGCATGGTTTTTGTGTTCATGTCGGGTTCGACCTGCTAATCCATTAACATGACCTTTAAAAATAATCTTGATGCGTTTATTTTCATAATACTTCGTTTGTTTGCCTTTGAAGGTTATACTAAGGTCAGGACAATTTAGTGGAGAAGTTCGGGTTCAGGCAAATAACTATTCTGTATTATTATTATTATATGTTAATAATGATGTTGTAATTGATAAGTTAGTTTTGTAAAAATGACCACCTAGTTTACCAAATTCAGATGCCAAAGGATACCACAAAGTCAAATGGCAAGATTGAAAAATGTCAAAATCACCCATTTGATAAAGTTGAGGAATGTAAATGAGGAAATTACACAAAAGGAGCATTGTATCATTACAATCTAGAGGAAATAATCTAAAACAGGTTAATTAGTTTCTTTATTTATAATAATAATAATAATAATATATTTAAAATATTGGGTCATCAAAACCTAACCAAAATTGTCAACAATAATCGGTGAATTCGGTTTAATTCAAATTATGCTAATATTAAAAATGTCATTCATTATTTAGGGTTGGTTTGTACGTAAAAGAACCCGTTTTCTCACTTGGACAACTATACGTCGCATTTTCAAGAGTTATAAGCAGGCATGGGCTAAAGATTCTGATTCTTGATAAACAATGTAATCTGACAAATACAATCACAAATATAGTGTACAAGGAAATTTTTTTTATTTGTAAAATACTTGGGTAATGTTTCTTTTGTAATTCTTGTAATTTGAATGTAAGTTGTAATTGTATTAACATATATGATAATTGTGTTATTAATTGTATTTTGTTTTTTTAATTATTATAATTTTCATTAATTGCCCATGTAATACACGGATCTCAAACTAGTAAAAGATATAATATCCACCTTACCTCATATTTCACTTGCTTGAAAATGTTTGGTGAAATAAATATAACAAATGAATCTTATTATTATTATTATTTTTTTTAGATTAATACAAACGTAGCTTTATTTAGCTATATATAATTCACATTATTTTTATCATTCAAACTCTTTGCCTACATGTATGTTATATCAAAGTTTTAAAAATAATAATATGTTAATAACAAATTCGACTCGATAATAGAAATAAAACCAGCATGCCGACTAGGGTGCACATATTGGGTTTTTCAAATACCACGTTCCGGGTATGGAGTCAGGTTCGGATATGATCGGGTATTGTAAAATCGGGTATTGGCAATACCTGGGTCGGGTTTGGGCTCGAGTACGGGTATTGCTTCTAAAAACCATACCTTATGTATCGGGTTCAGGTCAGATATAGAACCAAGTATTCTAAAACAGGGTATTTGAATACCCTATTTACGGGTCTTGAAAAAAACCATATTTTTGGGTTTTTTTTAGGTTTGTTTCCGGCTATTTTTTGGGCACAGATTGGATTTTTTAAGTAGTTGCACTTTTAGGGGGATTTTTCGGGTATCGATCGGGTATTTTAACAAAAAGGCTTCGGGTATTAGAAAACCCTGGTTCCGATTTTCGGGTATTACCGGGTACAAATCGGGTCCTGTTCGGGTACGAGTTTTGGTAATAAAATTCATACCATATCCGTACCCTATGGGTAGGGTCAGGGTCGTGTTCAGGTATCAAACCTGGGTATAAAAACACCGCTCCCAAGTTTTATTCGGTTACGAGTTTGTTGGGCACCTATAAGACTAAGCGTAGTGGAGCTTGATCCAAGCCCAAGTGATCCAATATATTTGTGCCACGTAGCGCTGACGTGGCACATGATCAAGCCTTAGAGGGTGTAGTGGTCCAGGTGATCCGGGGCTTGATTCAGTTTTTTATTTATTTATTTATTTTAAATATTACATTAAATAATAATTTAAAACATTACATTAATAATAATATAAAACATTACATTGATACTAATATAAAACATTACATTAATAATAGTTTAAAATATTACTAGTCTGATACAAGATTATCGGGTCTTCTATCCGACAAATGGTCAACCAGCTCATGCCGAACTTTTCCGTGTATCTCACGACTCTTAATGATATTTATCTTGTCGAGTCGTTGTTCATTGGTGATCATCGATTCTTGTATTGGAATATCACATTGGTAGTTTTGACAAATAGCGTGACCCTCGTCTTCTAGTATCATGTTATGTAGGATTATACACGTGATGACGACTTCCGTTATTTTCTCCCTTTTCCAAAATCTTATTGGATTCGCCAACATTGCCCATCTTTTCTTTAGTACTCCAAACGCCCTTTCAATATATTTTCTTGCCAATTCTTGTTTTTTCGTGAAGTACTTTCGTTTGTCAGAAAGTGGCGACACATAAGCTTGAATAAGTATCCCCCATTCGTTGTAAATATCATCAACAAGGTAGTACCTGTACTTGAAATGTTCTCCATTTGCAAAAAGAGCTTGAGGGGGTTCAACCCCGTCGATTAGGTCATCGATTATCGGTGATTGATCGATAACATTGAGATCATTATTAGAACGGGCAACCCCAAAGAATGCATGCCAAAACCAAAGATCTTGGGACACCACCGCCTCAAGTACAATAGTAGGGCCGGGGTGATCACCTCGATGTAATTGACCTCGCCAAGCAGTAGGACACATAGCTCAACCAACATGCATACAATCGAGGCTACCAAGCATCCCGGGGAAACCATGCCTTTCACCGTGCACCTCGTATATGCGTTGGATATCATACATTGTTGGTCTAAGTAAGTATCTCCGCTTGTATAGCGATATGACCCCTAAAGATAATTATTAAATTATATAAGTAATCTAAATATTTCATTTATATAAACAAATGTAAATAATACAATTATATTAAAACTATATACCTCTACAAAAGTGGTTAAGTGAATCGCGTCCGGTCTTTTTAGCCATTTGTAGATACTCGTCCAACATGTCCGAGCCAACACCATACGCTAATTCCCGAAGAGCGGCGGTAATTTCTTGAGTAGCCGTGAACCCAGGATTACCTCCAGCGTCATCCCTTTGTTAAAAATACTCAAAGTGCTCCGGCAAGTCATTTGCTAGACGCATGAATAATCGTCTAGTCATTCAAAAACGGGTGTTCTAAAACTATGCTCACCATATGTGGGACTGAGACTAAAATAATGACGTATAAAAGTTTCATTAGCAGTCTTTCGATCACGAATACATGGTTGTCGGAATAATGGAGCATGAGGGCGTTTTCGATCTATCAAAAAGTTTATCGTCGTTTGAACCACTTGAAAAATGAGTTCGTCTTCTTCGGAAGAATCGGAAGACGAAGACGATGAAAACGATGCCATTTATAAATTTGGAAAGAAAATATAGTTTTGGTAGAGGGAAAGTGTGGTTTTTTAAGATAATTAGAGAGAATGAGTTGAGTTTTAATTAAAATGAAGTGTGTGAATTTGTATTTATAGGTAAAAAAAATATTTTTTTTAAAACCCACACATAGCCCAACGGCTATTTTGACCAGTCAACACAGCCCCAACGGCTCTTTCCCTCCCGCTGTCTTGTCCATGTCCGCTGTCCGCGCCCCCATTCACAACAAGGGTGTAGTGGTGTGTGCGGCGGCCACGTCGTTCACTCCGGGGCAACCGCGCCCCACTACCCTAGGCCTAAGTATGACACACCCTTTCACGTTTGAACATTTTGTTTATATACGTTTTGGGCTACTACTAGAAGGCCCACAGTTTAAAATAGGCTAGCTAAACACTAAAAAGGGCTTTTTGGGCCGAAACAATTACTACAAGGTAGAAAACCATGTGAAGGCACTTCTACTTTTGAAAGAAACCACTTCTTGTGACCCCCTTTACTTCCCGTCTTTCCTTTTATATCCCATTTTCATTTTCACCAAATCACACACTCACATTTAGCCCAAAATAAACCCTTCACTTTCCTTCTTTCTCATGGCAGTTATTATGGGTAAACTGTCATTCTTTCATTTCGAGTTTCACTTTTCTTAGATCCTTATTTACATAATCTTTAGTAGGTACCACTGTTGATACGCTCGCTGAAGGCGCAAGAGTGGGTCTAACCAATCATCGAGTTGAGACACTGCATATCGCGGGTTCAAGGTTACCATACTGCTTGCACGCGTGCGGCTCATGTTCACCTTGCCACTTAGTGAGGGTGCCGTTCATTTGCTCAGTGAAACCGGCTGAGGCTGAGACTTGCCCGATGGCTTATAGGTGCATGTGCAGTCACAAAACTTATCATGTTCCATAATTAACAAAACACTTGTATAACTAGACACTTAGCATGTTCCATAATCAACAAGACACTTGTATTACAAACAACCAATATAATAGTTCACAGTTCACACTTTTACGACAAGAAATTATTTTTGTTGTTGAATATTTAGGAGTTCCTTGTAATTTTTAAGTAACATTTTTTTAATGATGTGTAAGACACTAGTTATTTATTTAGAATCATCCAGCAATGGCCACACAAAATGAGGTTTTAGATAAAACAAAAAACTAAAAAAGTATTTCAAGTGCTATTAAACCTTGCAATTTCAACTCATTTACTTATTAATATGTATGTTCGGGCCAAACACAAGAACTTGCACAATATTAAAAAAAAAATGGTTAGTTAAATAGGAAACAACTTGATTAGATCAAACGGGTTGAAATCCGCCAATGTTTATGCATAAAACCGTCTACATCATTTTATTAAGTGTATATCATCGTGGTAAAATAGTGTACTTCCTAACCAAATGGTTGTAAGTTTAAATCATGTAGAGTATAGGTGTGGTGATTGTAAGAGTAGAGTAGAGAGAGTGTTCGCTAGTTAAAAATAAGAAAAGAATCATATTTACTAGCACAAAAAAGACTTGATTAAGTCGGTATATAGTTTCACTTGTTTTTTACATCCATATTTTCCAATATGGTATCAATATCATCCCTAACATTATCGAGAGTTGAGTTCCAGAATGGGCCATCAATAGATAGGCTGGTGTGGTGACGTGTGGGGCAAGTTAATTGAAGTGTGAGTAAAAAATGGCCAGTCATAGATATAGATACCAATGTATATAGCTTCACCCGTTTTTTATATCCATTTTTTCCAATATGATACTAATCTCATCCCTAACACTCTCGAGAGTCGAGTTCTAGAATGGGCCAACAATGGATGGGCCGGTGTGGTGACGTGTGGGACTAAGTTAAGTTAATTGAAGTGTGAGTAACAAGTGGGCAGTCAAAGATGCCAATCTTTTTTCTTTTGGACTATTAAATATTTGTAGATCATAATGTTTCAACCGTCAAGATACCAATCAACTTGATAATTTTAACGTGATATGATAAATTACAATGTGATTCTTTTATACAATTGAAATAACTCCCATAATAATTATTATTTTAACTATGACGGTAACAACTATCAACGTTTTTTTAACAAACTAGTTTTTTCATATAAAATCTCTTTAACATTGCATGTATAAGGATTTGAACTCACTACCTCTTTTTTAAAAGAACAAACATCATACCACTAGACAACTAAACTATGTTACATAATAGAAATTTAAAACAAAAAGAAACTAAATAGTTTCAAATGTGATAGGCAAGCAAAACATCAACATCCAATACATTTTAGATAAGGCTATATGCTTATTCTTGTAGTTTTAGTGTAATTTAATTTAGATTTGACAGGCGGTTTTGAGAGTGGAATCTAAGAAGCTTGTTAAGCATGAGGCAACGTGTTTGGAGAATCAGCACGTGTTCATTCCATTTGTCTTCGACACTTTTGGATCCCTAGCTCCCGAGGCGGTTCGCTTCTTGGATCGGGTGCAGAAGGTGGTCCACAGTGACTCGCAGAGCCCGAGGAACCAAGGATTTATATTTAATAGAATAGGCTTTGCGATTTAAAAGGGGATAGCGGCACAGCTTGTTGCTCGCTTACCCATTATTCAGATGTAGCTCGGTTTATGTTATGTATAAAATCAAATCATAAAAAAAAAATTTAATATGATTTTGATTTGACATTATGTATATTAGTGTGATTTGCTTTATGGGACCCAATGAGCTACTAGAAATAAAATTAAGCTTTCTTGAAAACTATTTTCATTTCGAGTAAATTAGCCCACGCTGAGTTACTGATCCCATCCTCTCCACACTACATGTACCCACAGGCGAAGTATAACAATATTAAGATGTGTATTAAAGATGTCTCCACCAAGTTATTAAGGGTCCTAGTCCCTTTGGTGGACATTCATATGTAGATTTAGAAATAGATCTAACTTTGAAGGGTGTATAAGTTGGTCATTCTAAAAACGCTTGGATCCTCTCGTGCTCTTAAAAATCATGCTTGCACGCTAAGTTTGGTCCAGTTGCTTCGACACATGTTTTTCGTAATGCGATTGCATAACGGTTACCATAAATCCAACAACAATTCAACAATCGTGGTAATAGTCGACGTAAAATTCTTATGGTATAAGGATTAAATTAAATGTACTCTCGTCCCCTAAACTTTCGGTCCCTTAAAAATTTTATATGACACATCACTTCCTTTTAATATTTTTTTTAACATTTTATAGTCTTTCTTTAAAATATTAAATAAATAACTATAACCTTTTTATTTTTATTTTTTGGGTTTTTTTCTTTTTTTGTTTATTGTTCTTGATAATAATAATAATAATAATAATAATAATAATAATAATAATAAGTCTTGATGCATTATTATAATAATAATATAACTATGTGTGTATGCATGCATGTATGTATGTAAGTACAGGGGTTGGATCATGAAAGAACTCCGGTTAAAGAGAGAACTAGATGACTGATAACGAACTCCTAAAAACTTAGCTTAAATAAAAAACTTTAAATTTTTTGTTTCATCATTCTTATATGTTGTTATTCTTTACCAAAATTCAAAAAAACTAAATAAAATAATTTCAATCGCAATATTACATATATGTAATATGTCAAATACGATCGATTTTTTTTGTTCTTGTCTTGTAAAAAGGTAACCTTATAATAAAAAAAGTGAGAATTTAAAGGAGAAAAACAATTATGTTTAAGTCGAGGTTACGCAGATTCTTTATTATTAGTTATGTAGTTCTTTTCTTATGAAAGAGCTTTGTCTTGATCTTTTCCTTGTAAATATATTGTATTAGCAAATATTGTGTGAATATTTGTAATTATAGTATTCAGCATATTCTTAGGCATAATATTGTAATTATAGTATTCAGCATATTCTTAGGCATAATAGTTACCATAGATTGATTCCCTTCCAAAGTTATCGGATATCATTGTATTATAAATTGCAATCTCAATTAATAGAATATTCATTCAGTAAATTATTATCATTCTTATATGGTATCATAACCTCCGATCCTATTTTACCTCTTTTTCTTCCTACCATGGACGCCACCCTTCACCCCGCAATGGCTGTCACAAACATCAAGAATATGATCCCTCTCATTCTTGAAGATGAATCCTCACACTTCACCACCTGGACCGCTCTCTTCGAAGTCCACTGCCGTGCTTATCAGGTGTACGAACACCTGCTGCCCCGCACACCAGCACCCGTCCCACCTACTTCCTCGTCAGCCGAAGACATAGCCAAGGCCCTCGCTGCCAAGGTTGCGGCTGATGCTCTCTGGTCCCGCCTAGACGCACTCGTTTTGCAGTGGATCTATGGCACCATCTCCAAACCTCTTCTCCATATTATCCTGATTCCCGGACAGACCGCTTACGAAGCCTGGCTCGCAATCGCAAACCACTTCAATGACAACAAGAGTACTCGTCAAATTCTTCTACAACACCAATTCTCAAACATACACCTTGAATCGTTTCCGAACATGGCTGCCTATTGTCAACATGCCAAACACCTGGCCGATCAATTGAACGGTGTGGGTGCCCCGGTTGATAATCAACGTTTGGTCTCGCAACTCCTAGCCGGCCTCACCGAAGCATATGAGAGCATCTCCACGGTGTTACAGAATCGTGACCCCTTGCCAGATTTCAGTGAATGTCGCTCCCGTCTCACTATGGCCGAATCCACGAAGAAATCAGTCTCCGCCAGGGCAGCGGCCTCTTCGGCCACCGCCCTTGCTGCAACCACCGTCTCACAACCTCCTGTCGCCGCCTCCTCGTCTACTCGCAGCCGCGGGAACAGCCGACCAAGAAACCGGGGACGGGGTACCAGCCTTGGGGATCGCTCCAACACCAACCACCCTCAACACCCCTACATTGTGTTCCCGAATTCGTGGACGGCCAGCCAATGGAGTTCGCTTATGCAACACAGCCCACCACCCGGCACCACACCATGCCCTTACCCCTCTGCTCCTCGGACCAATACCTCCTCGGCTGGCATTTTGGGTGCAGCCCCGGCTCAGGCATACACCGCCACTCTTTCTCCTACTGACATCCAGCAGGCCTTGTATGCTCTGTCACTAAGCCAGCCGGATCCAAATGGTGTTATGGATACTGGTGCTTCTAGCCATATGAAAACGCCTCAAGGTACGATCTCCCCGTCTTCTTTTAATACTTGCACTTCTAAATTTATTGTAGTCGGAAATGGTATGACCATTCCTGTGATTGGCCAAGGCAACCTAACCCTCCCACCTCCCTTCCCACCATTTAAATTAAACAATGTCCTATTTGCCCCAAATCTTGTCAAAAACCTTATTTCTGTCCGCAAACTTACTACTGATAATTTATTGTCCATAGAATTTGACCCTTTCGGTTTTACTGTGAAGGATCTCAAGACCAAGGCGCCCCTCCTACGATGCAATAGCTCGGGCGACCTATACCCACTGACTGCTCCTCTCCCGCTCAAAACCACCCCTACAGCTTTTGTGGCCACCACTCAAGACCGTTGGCATCAACGCCTTGGGCACCCGGGCTTCTCAACTTTGCAATCGTTGCCTTTATCTTTTTCTAGTATATCTAATATATATGACAACACTTTATGTCAAGCATGTGTTTTTGGTAAAAGTGTTCGATTTCCATTTTTTGATTCTTGTAATCGTACTAGTTTGCCGTTTGACATTATACACAGTGACCTGTGGACCTCCCCCGTGCCTAGCACCGGGGGCCACCGGTATTATGTTTTGTTTTTAGATGACTTCACTAATTTTCTATGGACATTTCCCCTCACCCACAAATCACATGTATTCTCTGTTTTCTCAATTTTTAACACCTACATAAATACCCAATTCAATGGTAAAATAAAACAGTTTCAATGCGATAATGGCAAAGAATACGACAACAACGCGTTTCATAACTTTTGTCGTCAAAATGGCATGCATTTTCGCTTCTCTTGCCCCTATACCTCGTCTCAAAACGGCAAGGCTGAGCGTAAGATTAGAACAATTAACAATATGATACGCTCACTCCTTGCTCAATCCTCCATGCCACCCGCCTACTGGCACTTTGCTCTTGAAACCGCCACTTATTTATTAAATATTATTCCAAACAAACACCAACAATTTCTATCTCCTACCACCCGCTTATATGGATGCGACCCCACTTATGAGCACCTTCGCGTGTTCGGGTGTCTCTGCTATCCGTTACTACCATCCACCACCATTCACAAACTCGCCAACCGTTCTAAACCTTGTGTCTTTCTCGGTTACCCCCCACATCACCGTGGGTACCGTTGTTTAGACCTCACCACTAATACCATTTTTGTGTCTCGTCATATCCAATTTGAAGAGACCATCTTCCCGTTCGCCACCACCCTACCCTCCGCCCCCACTTCCTATGACTTTCTTGACACTCCTTCCAACCCACTGTTGTGGGATAACTTCACCTTCACTTCTCCGGCCCTACCGCATACTCCTTCTGGCCCCCCAAGCCCAAACCGGCCCACCTCCTCTACACCTCACCACCGTACGGCCCAATCCCCCTCTACTCCACCTTCGGCCCCTCAACCAGCCCACACTCCACACGCCCAACATGCCCATAACTCCCCCCTAGCCCATACGTCCCCAACCCCCACCTCAACTGCCCCACCGAACGAACCACCACCACCTCCAGCCCACACCATGCGCACCCGCTCCATGGACGGTATCCACAAACCCAAACACCCATTTAACCTTCATACCACCACCGTCGTTCCTATACCCAACTCACCACAGGTTGCCTTGTCCTCGCCTGAATGGCAACATGCCATGAATGACGAGTTTAGTGCACTTATTAAAAATGAGACTTGGGAGTTAGTTCCTCGTCGGCCTGATATGAACGTTATTCGGTGTATTTGGCTTTTTAAACATAAGTTTCGTTCGGATGGTAGTTTGGAGAGGTATAAAGCCCGTTTAGTTTGTGATGGTCGTGGTCAGCAGGTTGGTATTGACTGTGGGGACACTTTTAGTCCGGTGGTTAAACCGACGACCATTTGCCTTGTCCTTACATTGGCTCTCTCTAAGTCCTGGTCCATTAATCAGTTGGATGTTACCAACGCATTTCTTCACGGTAATTTGGAAGAAACTGTCTACATGCACCAACCTATGGGCTTTAGAGATCAACGTTTCCCTAACTTTGTATGCAGGCTCAACAAATCGCTTTACGGTTTCAAACAGGCTCCACGAGCCTGGTATCAAAGGTTTACTGATTTTGTATTACTGCAGGGTTTCACACAGAGCAAGTCTGATACTTCTCTGTTTATCTATCACCATGGACAGGACACCGCCTACTTACTTCTATATGTAGATGACATCATCCTCACTACATCTTCTGAGGCCTTACGTACCCGCCTCTTGCGTTCTTTATCTGGAGAGTTTGCCATGAAGGATTTAGGACCATTGACTTACTTTCTCGGGGTTTCTGTTACTCGCAACGGGGATCACATGTTCTTGTCTCAGCAGTCTTACGCCCGGGACATTATCCATCGGGCTGCTATGGATTCTTGTAAACCTGTTGCAACCCCAGTTGACACCGGCTCCAAACTTGGGAACGCATCATCTTCTCCATTTCATGACCCCACTCTGTACCGCAGTCTGGCAGGTGCTCTGCAGTATCTTACCTTCACTCGTCCTGACATCTCTTATGCCGTCCAGCAGATTTGCATGCACATGCATTCACCATCTGATCATCATTGGGACGCACTTAAGCGTATAATCAGGTATTTACAGGGTACTACGGAGTACGGTCTCTCGCTGGCTCCTGCTCCCAATATATCTCTTCGGGCATACACTGATGCTGACTGGGCAGGTTGCCCCGACACTCGGCGGTCTACGTCCGGTTACTGTGTCTACCTTGGTGATAGTCTGCTCTCTTGGTCCTCCAAACGACAACCAACCGTCTCGCGTTCCAGTGCCGAAGCCGAGTATCGAGGCGTTGCCAATGTGGTTGCTGAAATTTGTTGGATCCGAAACTTGATGCTGGAATTAAATCAACCGCTAACAAAGGCCACCCTGGTTTACTGCGACAACGTCAGTGCTATTTACTTATCTGGTAACCCGGTTCAACACCAGCGCACCAAACACATTGAGTTGGACATCCACTTTGTTCGGGAGCAGGTACAACGGGGGTGCGTTCGCGTGTTGCATGTCCCCTCCCGGTACCAAATAGCAGACATCTTTACCAAGGGTTTGCCTCGTGTTTTGTTCGATGATTTTCGATCCAGTCTCAACGTCCGACAACCTCCCGATTCGACTGCGGGGGTGTATTAGCAAATATTGTGTGAATATTTGTAATTATAGTATTCAGCATATTCTTAGGCATAATATTGTAATTATAGTATTCAGCATATTCTTAGGCATAATAGTTACCATAGATTGGTTCCCTTCCAAAGTTATCGGATATCATTGTATTATAAATTGCAATCTCAATTAATAGAATATTCATTCAGTAAATTATTATCATTCTTATATATTGATATATGTCTAGCTTTATTTATATTGAAAATAGAAACTCCATTATCTTTTACACGAACTTAAATAATTTATTTATAAGACCTAAATAATATTTCTCTCTCACTTTGTTTAAAAAAACTTTTATACCATGACAAACAAATGGATTCAAATAAAATGAAAACGAACTTGACATTTTGTTCAACTATAAGGGTGAGTTCATTAGGGAATCAGAAAAAGGTGGGGAACTAGAATCATTTTTGTCCAACTATTATTTTACCTTTATATCCTCATTCCTCCCAAACTTTGTCTTCGATGAAAAAAAAAACCTACAACCATGAATCAATTTTCTCGTTCTACGGCTTCTCTCTTTATTTCTCTTTAACTATTTACGCTTCAACCAGAGCTTTATTCATCTATAGGCTAAGGCTTTGATTCATGTGTAGTAGTTTGTTAGTGCACGGTTTTGTCGTCTCGAGTCTTTGTAAATTATCGTTTGTAATTTATTATTATTTTAATGTAAGGGTATTTATGGAAATTAAGTTAGTTCGTTAATGTATATGCTAATTCGTTAAGGATGTTTAACGAATTAGCCAGTTCGTTATGTGTAAGGTCCATTCGTTAAGGATGTTTAACGAATGGACTGTAGTTCTTTATGTGTGTTCTCATTCGTCATGGAATGTTGACGTACGGGGGCATAACGAATCAATGATTCGCAATGCTTTCCTTTTGAGTCCTGTAAGTTAATGAACTTGAACCAATTCGTTACGGGATGTGTAACGAATTGGTCTTCATCGTCTATATAAGGGTTATTCATACCCACATAATTTAAGTTTTGAGTTTAATATATCGAACCTCTACCAGAATACTCTCTCGCTCAATTCTTCCTTAATCTATTACTAATATACATACTACAATTACTAATACATATATATACATAATTAATAACATATCATAAACTAGATCCTTAAGGTATTAGATCTAATCTGATAATCAATATTGATTAGATCTAACGTTTTAACAAGTGTGATTACAATCTGTCTTCACCATCGATCAATTAAGGTATAATTTCTTAGTAGAATAAATGTAGATTTTTATAAACAGTTTTCAGTTGTAAAAGTGTTAATAATTTTAAGAAATTTCCTCCAGATTCACCCACCTCTTGAAATAATCAATAGTGAAGTTCAATTTTTATCTTAGATCAGAGATTAGAAATTTAGGGTTACACATTCTATTGATATTTAGGTTTCTGAAGTGAATCAAAGTTAATTGTGATATTTTTCTTTGCATGTTAATATGAATTGAAATGAAGCTCACTTGTTTCTTTATGATCTTAAAACGCTGATTTAGGGCTTCATGCTCAATTAATTTATAGATCTCAACTAGAATCGAACGTGATTTTGATTTGTTTATCTGTTTTATGGTTTATACAAATTGAAAAGATCGAATTGATGTTCAAGGTGAAAATGTTTTCTTATAGAAAACTGTTAACGTGTGAAAAAGCTCAAGGCATGAGGAATTAAAATGTTTGGTTTGCTATGCCATATTACTAATGCACACTAGAGGGAGAAGACTAAAAGTGAGTTCTTTTTTCGTGTAAATTTTTGAAAAAAAAAGAAAGGGTTTTATCCATGTAAAGTGAGTTATAGTGATTAGTAGCAAAATGAATTAAATGTAGTTTAGTAGTACTGAATTACCATTAGAATTATTTAAGTATTTTGAATTCATATTAGATTTTCTATTGGTGTTATATTTTAATATTAGTTTGAGATCTGTGTATAGTACTATGTGAGTTTATTTTAAATGTAAAAATGTAT
Organism: Bidens hawaiensis; assembly: GCF_021521415.1. Lineage (NCBI taxonomy): Eukaryota > Viridiplantae > Streptophyta > Magnoliopsida > Asterales > Asteraceae > Bidens > Bidens hawaiensis. The sequence goes on along the minus strand of NW_027495784.1, from coordinate 178,444 downwards.
AAAAGTGAACAAAAATCCTGAATATATCTGAATTTGTTTGTATTCTTGCAATTACATTTACATCGATTTTTTTTTACCGATCACAACGAGGTACTCTTCGATATCCTTGCCAACTGGCTGTTACAGATCTATCAATTGCATCTCTAGTGTACAATAGGATAGTCTACCGTGATTGTACGAATGACGATGGAACAACCGATGACCAATTGGCTTTATACGAAGAAGTCAAGCTTGAAATTCCGAATTGGTTGGGTCAAACTCCGCTTTCTTGCCTTGTCAATGCCCTAATTGTGTTCAAACAGAATTATTTTGTGCTTAAACTTGGCCTGCTAGACCAATACTCCTCAGGTTTATGCTAAATTTCATTGCTAGATCTCGATTGTTTGATTGAATTTGCATCTAGTTACTTGTATAGCAGGCTATGAGGAGAAATGATGTGTATTTGAATTTTAGGCTGGTTTCCATGACTCACAATTGGTCGAATTACAACTTAATTGCTTCTGTTGATGAAAGTTACATTTTATTACTAATTTATTATGTCATTTATACGGTTAGAAATGTGAATATGCTCTGGAATTATATTTTTGTTCATATGAATATTAGTTTAATTGGTTGATTTATTGTTTGATTGTGTTTTTTTTATGTTCAGTGGCCCATGAATGGATTGGGAACCAGCAATCCCCTCTTGCAACCCAGACCAAGTTGTTGGAAATTCACAATGACGGAACCAGAACTTTTCAACCGGAGAGTCGCAATGTAATTTTATTTTCATCCGAACTGAAACCATGGTTGTGGAAAGAAAAGATAAAGAATGTAATAGATCTCAAATCAAATAATATATAAAGTTTATTACATATAAAAAAACTTTTTATTCTGTATATTCTTTTACATCGAAATAAAAGGTAAACGGCAAACAAGTTGCGCCACTGGTCTTTCAAGATTTCAAAACCAAGTCTTTTATAAACTACGTTATTGATCTTTAAGTCAAAACTTTACTATGCATAATATGTTGAACTCGGTTAAGTATATGTTTTTAATTTAAATAAATAACCTAATAAAAAATAGACAAAAAGATTCATATCTTACGTAACAATTTGAAATAATTTAATTAAACATGTTGTCAATGTGAGATAAACATTGGAACATAATTACGTTCAAAATTGTAAAAAATATATATAACTAATAAACCAAACCTAAAAATAAAGATGAAAATAAAGCCATGGTAATTTTGGCTAATGGACTTTTGAGTGGTGTACTGACTCTTATTCAAGATGGTTATACATGAGCCTAGTGGAGGTATTATTTAGTAAACAGTTGTGGCCGTACATTAAAAGAGTTCACATAACACTTTTCTTGAAGAATTAAATACAATAAATAAAAAAATAGGTTGTCAACTGGGACAAGCTCGTTTTTCCTAAAAGCCCACGTTAACCGTTTCATTATTTAGCTCAAAACTCATAATATATTAGATATTTACTCTCTCTTCTTCTTTATTCTCTTATACACAGTTCCCGGAATATTGCCATTATCAGTTCGGAAAAACTTTGAGCAACCTTTATTCTTAACTCTGTTAACTTTAGTGCTTTAAAGAACACAATCTAGAGGGTCAACTATAAAAAATGCTCTTAAAACTTTTAGCTTAGTACTTGATGACCGTCGTTTGAGTCAATCCAAAACCTAATTATTCTAAATAGTTAGAGCAAGTAGGGTATCGTATCACAAGGAGTATGTGGTCAGTGTATCCATGTAACAGATTTAATATTATGAAAGCAATGAACAAGTAAAAGAGTATTAAGTAGTTAACAAAGCAAACCACACACGGGAATTCAAGTAAGCAACCAAACAGTATCTCATGCAACCTAACAGATTTATTATTAACGATTAACTAAAAATTGATCAACCAGACAAAACCTTAGACGTCAACAATTACTTTACACATGGAACTGGTTATCAAACAGTCCTTGCCAGTGTGACTCAGTTAAGGGTAATTGTACGTTTTATCTTATTCAATCTAACCAAACAGTTATATGACTAATTATCTAGCAACTGGTAACAGATCGTTCAGACCAACGTAAACCTAAACCGACCGAACACACAGAAATACTAAACATCAATAATCATATATCAATCATCAATAACAATACACAAGTATTCTTAATCACATGAGAAAAACTGTAAAGAGTTACAAACTATACATCCCGGGTGCGATTCTAGGAGATTAGCCGAGCCTAGACATCATTGAATCTTCTATATGGATGACAGAAATCATATGTAGGATCTTGACACGAGCTAGGATAGTGGAAATCGCCTATAGGACTGCTGGAAATCGCCTCTTGGTCGTCAAAAACGAAGTTAGGGTTCTTGAGAATGAGAAATATGATTATAACCTAAAAATCCCGTCTGCACCTTCCGTCGCGTACCGCGACGGGGTCTTTTGTTACATATTGCGTACCGCTGTTGACCAGTTGGTCAACATTATTTAATCTCCCATCACGTACCGCGATGGGACCTTCAGCCAGCCCATCGCGTACCGTGATGGGACCATGCTACAGCAAACTTCATTCTTTTCCTCGTTTTGTGTGCTGGACATCCCGGGTCATCATTCCGTGTCACAACAGGTCCATACTGAGTACTTTAACGCCTATGACCTGAAATCCAATAAAACATGTATGAAGTATCGATAGTTCTAGAATAAACAGTTAAAACTAAATAATAAACAAACTAAAACATATACAAATTAACCGACCATCACATCCCCACACTTATCTTTTGCTTGCCCTCAAGCAAAACTCTAAAGCAAACATCGACTTCTATCATAGGTATGTAGATTATCGCCATTAATATTAGTAAGGTTTAAGGCCATACCCAGTTTCCCAGACTAACACTGTTTTTAGATTGACATCTCACAAATACGGTTAAATGCTATAATAAAAACAATAGAGCCACCCAGACAGGTGTACTTTGTTTCCGGTTAAGGCACACATGCTCATACCACTCCTAATATAACATATCTCCTCTCGGTTTAATATATGGACTAGCAAAAGATGTGCCAATATCACTCAGCTCTCAATATCACTCATAAGTAAATATTAATCCATCAAGCTTCTTTGGCACAAATGCAAATCAAGAGATCATTAAAAGGGTTGTAACGGGGCCAGGTGTAAGGGTATGGAAGGGAAATATTTAAGTAGCTCAAACGATCCGACCCGGCTTATTACAAAACATCTAAATAAACGAAACTAATGTTCAACTAACTGACTGATTATATACATCTAAATAAACAAACTATCAACATACTGATTTCACAATTTTTTTTTTGACATAAACGAACTTCAACGAACTACACAATACATAACTGAATATAAACAGACATCTTTTTGTCTTTTTCTCAATTTTTTTAAGCATAATAACTTGATGCTTAACAATGGAACAAATACAAAAACAATTACAAAAACAAATACAATTACGGTTACAAATAAACCTAGTAAGCCGGATCGTCTCGTAACATAATGTCGGGGTTAAACAAACGAAAAATAAGTCCAAGAAATGTTTTCTAAGGGACCCAACCCCCCGCCCTTCACATTACCCACGCTCACATGTATAATGTATGAGGCCCAACCCCCCCAATACCCACACTCTCGCTCATCCAGACGAGGCTTAACCTAATTGCCTCCATCACTTTTGCATTTTGCCACATACGATCCCGTAATCCATGAACATCAATGAAAGCACTCAAATGACATGTGTGTACTATATATTATATGTGTATTATATATATTTGGGTCAACTCACACACGTACCGGAGGAATAGGGTTGACGATATAAACATGTGTACCTGTCCCCATGACTCGTTATCCCCGCCTAAACGACCCCATTTTCAACTTCTCGTAATAAAAACATTTGTGAGCAAGACTAATGAGACGCTAAAAAACCAACCATGACCAGAAACCTATAACTTGGCATTAATGGAAATAATTAACAGTTAACAACTTTGGTTTCTGAACACTCTTCGAGGTACTATCGGGCTAAAATTTTTCAAATTTCCCCCATCCCCACACTTGAGGTTTACATTGTCCTCAATGTTAAAATAGATATAATGATTAATAAACATTTGAGGGACGGGGTTGAAATTGACTTTTTGACTAATTAGCAATTTTAAAATTCGGGGCTCAAATGTGGCGGTTCTACTAATAATTATACAATTACACTTTTAACGTTTAAATTAATAAAAACAAAATAAATTATGAAACTGAAGTCACCTGATATCATCGGGACTGGAGAAGGACCAGTCGGCTCGTAAACTCTTATAAACACTCGTATACTCTCGTGTCATCCAATTACCAAACTGACAATCGAACCTGCAAAATCTCGAGACGTGTAGAAGCAAGCTTTTCACAAGTGTAAGACATAGGTCTTTTAAGAGTTATGAAAATGAATATTTATTAATTTTATTAAAACAATTACCGAGCCAAATTAAGTCGTTTCATAAGAAATTCTGTTAAGTTAGTTAAAAACATTAAAATACCTAACTCACTTTCGTGGGAATCGCGATTGCATTTAGCGTATGCAACAAGCCCTGTAAACCCCCCCGTAGCCCGGGAGGACGAGTGGGGTCTCGTGAGGGTTTATAGTGAACAATACCCACAAAGTTCGATTACAACAAAATATACTATTGAATCAAACACAACAGCAATCAAAAGATATATGAACATATAAGCCCAACCAGTTACCCAAACATGATTCCCCAAAATATTATATAATAATATACAGACCATGATACTAATAAAAACAAAATAAAGTGAAAAAGGGTAACCAAAAAGAAACTACTGCTCTGGTGGATCATCAGGTGCCTCGTCCTGAGGGTCTACAGGCTGGTCCACTGCAATAATCAATGACTGTGGGAGCGGTACCTGCGAATCAACAAACAATAACCGAAAGTAGTCATCATGGCGGGCCAAGGTCTCTAAAATCTGCTGCTACTGCTGATAAATCATAGCCAATGTGACTGGCTGTTGCGGCTGTGAAGATGATGATGCTGATGCCTGTCTCAGCTGCTGCTTCTGCTACTGAGGCCGCTCAATATGTGGAGTCGGACGACGCTGCCTATGTGTCGGAATACCTCTCTGAAAAGAAACTGCAGCCTCCGATCCCTCTGGTGGTGGTGCCTGTGGACCCTGTCGGACCGGGACTAAAGCAACTGGATCCTGCTCCTAAACGATCCCGGCCCCACGGGCCTCCGATATCCCAAACACACCTATGGCCGGCCCCAATGTAAAGTATCTTGTCGGATAACGCTCAAATACCCCAAGTCGCTCAACAATCCTCGTAATATAAGGCCCTAAGGGTAAGTGTGCCGAGGATCCCTGAAGTCTGCTACCCCGAGCGAAAGATGTGAGCAGGAGCATCGCCACATTGGCCAGTCGCTGGCCAAGGATAAAATATAAACACAGCAGATCTAAGTTGCTGCACTTCCCGTGGCCCAAATTTCGGCCTACGAGAGTACAGGAAACGATCCTATGAATGTAGCGATGGACAGGGTCCCGAATAGACGACTCCACAACAGAACTGGAGTGAGCCCCGTCGGCGATCTCCGCCCAATACTGGCCGAGCTGGGTCTCCGTGAGCCAGTGCTCACGGGGCGCCTGAGCGTGTGTGGTGTAACCTCGTATACTCCGCAGAAATGCAGGCGCATGAACGTCCTCGGCCGTATAAAATCCAGTGGCCACGGAAAAATCTGGGACTGACATCTCGTACAGTTTTCGTCCCAGTGAGAATGATACCACGCGTGGCCCACTAAAGTCCGTGGCGTAAAGTCAAAGGTCGAGTAGAACTCACGTGTGAGCTCGACATATGAACACGAGTCACACGCGAGTACAGCTGCCCACGGACCTGTCAATAAATCACGTACCTGGTCGTGAATCCCCAACTGACGCAGCAGTGTCCAGTCAAAAGAACGATGGCGAAGCAGCTGCATCTGTCGGACCCGCTGAAATCTCGTATACTCATCTATATTCAAGTCGAATTGAAGAATCTGATGAGGTATACGTCCATCTCCCATAATATCTGCTGGCTCGATGCCAGGGACAATCTGGACCTCAACGCTACCGTAACGGATGACACGCGGATCATCCGCTGCCTCTTGCGCCGAGCAGGCGCTGGTGCATCAGCCATATCTACAAACTAAAGCAAACAAGTTAGATATGCTGATATGGCGACGACCGTATAGCATTTTGGTCGCGGTCGTCCAATATACTAAAATAATATTAAAATATTAATAAAATATTAAAGACGAAAAATTCAGGGCACCCTGTGCGTATATCTAAAAACCAGGTTAACCTGCCCGAATGGAGATTGAGTACAAGCGGGTAATCAATTAACAATTCAAACTGTCAAGGTATCCCCGAGACTCGATTAACAAAACACAAACAAAGAAAACAAAAGACAAACTGACATACTTGACACAACTGACCAACTGTCTCGAAAAACGTGCAAAGCAAACAACTAAGATGTCGAGTTTGGTTTTGAAGTATTAATAAAATATTTTAAAAATACGTTCACATAAATCGTTTAATATCGAACAAACACTATCATTTATTTTATAATAAAATAATGATTTGTAAATGTGAAAATCAAAACCCGACCCGAGACATTGAACTATTACGATTACTCAACCGAATAACCAACCCGACCAACCCGTCAACCATATTCCCAAAGTAACACTAAGAATCTGCCCAACCCGAACCCATAATTCTAAACCTAACTTCAACGTCGATCCCATAAACCGAATTTGTAACCCAACCATCCCGCAATTACGACTCAATAAACCGACGGAAAATAATAAACACTTACCTCGATGTCGGATCGGAAAGCTAAAAATAGTAATAATAATCGCAGAGAAGACGGTGGCGGTGTGGAAGTGGTGGCGTAATGGTTACAGGGGACACGACGGGGTGGTGGTGGTACAGGACAGTGGTGAAGGGGGGTTGTGGTGGCGGTTCGTGATGGTGAGGGTGGTGACTAGACAGTGGTGGTTGTGGTGGGTCAGCGGCGGTGGTCGGGGATGGGAGTGGTGGTGACGACGGCGGTGTTGTGGGTGAGTGATGGTGTGGATGGAGGGATGGTCGGAGACGGATGGGTGGTAGTGAGTTCGTCGGAGAAAGAAAAGAGAGAGAAGAAGAGGAACAGACAAAGAAGAAAGAAAGAAAGAAAGAAAGAAAGAAAGAAAGAAAGAAAGAAGAAGAAGAACGGTTTATAAACCACCGGGTCAGACGGAGCTCCGAGACCCATCGCGGTACGCGATGGGTTACAATGGGGGTGGGAGTGCGTACCGCCGCCCAAATGGGAAAATTAGGGTTTTAACCCCATAGCTTACCGCTATGGGGTGTGATGCCATGCCCATCGCGTACCGTGATGGGTTCAGAAATCAGATTTCAAATTTTTCGAAAACGCACCTGTTTTGGCATCCCGACATCACCCTGGACACGTTCAAAACTGAAAACACCTTTACATACCTGGAGTGACGTATACTAGACCAATGCTTACCGAATTCCTCTAATTTCTCATTATTTAACAAGCTTCCCCACACTTGGCGTTTACTGCACAAAACTCGAGACGACACTAAGTACAAGACTCAATAAAATAAAAACAAACTGGAAAGACACTTACCGACCCCGGGTTGCCTCCCGTAAGCGCTGAATTTAAAGTCTACAGCTTGACAATGCCTCGAACTCAGTTATCTTCATAAACCGGTGAAATTACAATAAAATTCACCGATTCCTCATCCAGCTCGTGTATGTCCTTCATCTCCAAATATGGCTTCAGTCTATAGCCATTTACCAGTTGTCTCAAATGATCATCAAAATCTTCAATCTCGTACTGACCATGATTCCCGACTCTTACAATCGAGTACGGGCCCGTCCACTTACTTCTTAGCTTGCCCGGGAAGAGTTTCATTCTCGTGTTGTACAACCACACTCGTTGACCAACTACAAAATTCTTCAACCGGATATTAGCATCATGAACTTTCTTCATCTTTTCCTTGTAAGCGGATGCGCAATCGTATGCCTCGTCTCTCAACTCCTCGATCTCGCACAAAGCCAATTTCCTCGCTTTACCTGCATCATCATAATCCATATTAACCTGTTTAGTAGCCCAAAATGCTCTTTGTGCAATTTCAACTGGTAAATGGCAATCCTTTCCATACACAAGTCTATAAGGAGTGGTTCCAATTGGCGTTTTATAAGCAGTTCGGTAGGCCCATAGAGCATCAGTCAACTTAGTTGACTAATCTTTTCGGTCCGCCCGAACGGTTTTCTGCAATATTTGTTTAATTTGCCTATTATAAACCTCCACTTGTCCACTCGTTTGTGGATGGTAAGGAGTTCCTATTCTGTGATCAACACCGTATCGTTTAAGCAATTTCCCGAATTTAAAATTCTTAAAATGAGATCCCCCACCACTTATGATAGTTCGGGGGACTCCAAATCTCAAAAAAATATTACTTTTTAACGAAATTGCAAACGACTGTATGATCGTTTGTCCTAGTGGGTATTGCCTCGACCCATTTAGACATATAATCAATGGCCACTAGGATATACAGATTACCATGCGAATTAGGAAACGGGCCCATGAAATCGATCCCCCAAACGTCAAAAATATCAACAACAAGGATCGGGTTAAAGGGCATCTCATCCCTCTTTGAAATACTCCCGAGTTGTTGACACTTCAAACAGTGTGTCGCAAACTCGTGAGCATCCTTAAACAAGGATGGCCAGAAGAAAGCACTCGTTAAAACTTTTCGAGCAGTTTTCTGGCCACTAAAATGACCCCCACACACAGACGAATGTGCGTGTTCTAACACTGCTCTGACATCCTCCTCGGGTATGCATCGTCTGATCATCTGATCTGCGCCAATTTTAAACAAATCCGGATCGTCCCAAATGTATTGTTTAGCTTGGGACATCAACTGTTTCTTCTTTCTCCTTGGCCAATGCTCTGGTAAATCACCTGCAACTTTAAAATTAACAATATGAGCAAACCAGGGATTTTGTGAAACTGCCAGAATATGCTCATCTGGGAAGGACTCGTTAATGGGCCCATCTGTGTTATCATTTTTCACCATAATTCGGGACAAGTGACCTGCAACAACATTTTCACTCCCTTTCTTGTCTCGAATCTCTAGATCGAATTCCTGCAACAGCAAAACCCATCTAATAAGCCTCGGTTTTGCATCCTTTTTGTCCATGAGGTACCTGACAGCAAAATGGTCAGAATATATAATAACTTTACTACCCCAAATATAAGACCGAAATTTATCTAGAGCATATACTACTGCTAGTAACTCCCTCTAGGTTGTGGTATAATTTAATTGAGCATCCGAGAGGGTTTTTCTTGCATAGTATATAGCAATGGGTTTCTTGTCAACCCGTTGACCCAAAACAGCCCCGACTGCATAATCACTTGCATCACACATTATTTCAAAAGGTAAACTCCAATCGGGTGATTGCAAGATCTGGGCTTCAACTAATTTCAATTTCAAAATGTCAAAAGCCTTAGCAAATTCATCATTAAAGTCAAACGGGGCATCCTTAAGCAATAAATTACATAAGGGTTTGGTAATGTCACTAAAACCCTTAATAAACCGTCTATAAAACCCGGCATGCCCCAGAAATGATCTAATGCCTTTGACATTGGTGGGATGAGGTAGAGTAGAAATGACTTGGATCTTAGCCCGATCCACCTCGATCCCACGACTCGAAGCAACATGGCCCAAACCAATTCCCTCTTGGACCATAAAATGGCTCTTTTCCCAACTAAGAACCAAGTTTGTTTCGAAACATCTTTTCAAAACTCTTTCGAGTTGGTTTAAACATGACTCGAAAGATGTGCCGAAAATCGAAAAATCATCCACGAAAATTTCCAAAGACTCCCCTACCATATCTGAAAAGATACTCATCATGCACCTCTAAAAGGTGGCGGGGGCGTTACATAGTCCGAATGGCATTCGCCTAAACGCGAATGTGCCGTACGGGCACGTAAACGTAGTCTTTTCCTGATCTTCAGGATGAATAGCTATCTTGTTATACCCGGAATACCCATCTAAAAAGCAATAAAATTTTTGACCAGATAGCTTTTCGACAATTTGATCGATAAACGGAAGCGGAAAGTGATCTTTTGATGTTGCTGCGTTCAGTTTACGATAATCAATACAAATGCGCCACCCGGTTACCGGCCGGGTGGCGACCTCGTTACTTGAGTCATCCTTGACGACTTGGATGCCCGCCTTTTTCGGTACTGTCTGTGTCGGGCTCACCCATGTGCTGTCTGATATGGCAAAGATAATGCCCGCATCTAACCATTTCAGCACTTCCTTCTTCACCACTTCCCTCATATTCGGGTTCAACCTTCGCTGAGCATCGTGCGCGGGTTTGACTTTTAGATCTGTTAAGATTTTGTTCATCACGATTGAGGGACTGATTCCCTTCAAATCCGCTATCGTCCACCCGATTGCTTCTTTATTCGCAACCAGCACCCCCATCAAAGCATTTTCCTGTTCAACAGATAAATTAGAAGCTATAATAACAGGCAATGTATTATTCTTACCAAGAAAAGCATATTTTAAATGCTTTGGGATCTCTTTCAGCTCGACTTTCGGTGCTTCCAGCATTGACGGTTTCAACCCGGTATCAATCTTCTCGTTGAGCGGTTCCACCTGAACTGACCATGGTGGACGGTCTCCTCGCACAGCTGCGATCTCCATTTGTCTTTCCTCCTCTTCCAGCAATTTGTCGGTTTCCACCTGTAACCTGTCAAACAAAAAACACATCTCCGCTGTGCCATCCGAACTAACGACAGAGTCGTATAGCGTGATGCACTCGTCAATGACATCAACCATGAAGCACTCGTCATCGACCGGAGAAATATTTCCACATGTAAAACATTAATTCTTAGCTTACGTTTACCGAATGCCATGTCAACAGTACCATTTCTACAATTAATGTTGGCATTAGCGGTAGCCAAAAATGGTCTACCGAGGATAACCGTAGGCTGTTTGGTCCGTTCACCCGAAACACAATCGAGGACCAAAAAGTCAACTGGAAAATAAAAATCTTCCACCTTAACAATAACATCAGTCAGTGTTCCTCGGGGAAGTTTCGGTGTCTGGTCAGCCAAGAAAACCGTGGTGGAAGCCGCACAAAGCGGGCCAAAGTCATACTGATCGTATAAACTGCCCGGGAGAATACTGATGCTAGCTCCAAGATCTAGAAGCGCCCGAGTCATTTTAAAATCACCCACTTGAATGGGTATAATGGGCGTTCCCGGATCTTGTAGCTTCGGTGGAAGCGAACCCAAAAGAATTGCACTCACATTATCGGTAAAATCAATTTGTTTGGAAATCTTATGACTCCTTTTTTTTGTGCACAACTCTTTCAGGTACTTGGCTTAGGCGGGAATTTGTTTAATGGCATCTAAAAAAGGAATGTTAATTTTAACTTGTTTAAAAGTTTCCCACATTTCTTCTTGTTGTGGGACCCATTTTGATGCCATCTTCGCCTTTGATGGCGCCAACAAAGCATCGGGATATGGAACAGTTTTCACTTTTTCCTTATCCTTAGAGTTGTTGGTATCATCCTTCGGAACCGATTTGTTATTTTTAGTTTCACTTTTGTTAGGTTTATTTAACTCAATCGGTTCCGGCTCGTCATCACTGACAAGAGTTTCATTAATTTCTTCCACCACCCCCCTCAACCAATGGTGGTGGACCCCCAACCTTATTATCATATTTCTTACCATTACGTAAAATACTTACCTAGTTGACGTGCTTTTTCAAACTTGAACTGTGATGATTCGGGTTGACTGTGGTGTCGCTCGGAAGTTGGCCCGCGTTCTTTTGTAATTTCGCCATGTCTAAAGCGAGCTGACCAATTTGCTTCATCATTGCCTCCGACGATTTATCCCGTAACTCGAACTGTTGCTTCGTCTCAGCCTTTTGATCAGTCATAAATTTCAATAACGCATCCAACTTTGAGTGTACTGAGTCGTCCGAATTACCCGAGGACCGTTTCTGCTGATCCTGATTACCCGAAAAATTTTCACCCCGGTTACTGTCTATGTTTAACCCCTGATTCTGATTACTCGAACCCTGCTGATAACCACTCTGGCGGTAATTACCCTGCGATCTGTTCTGGCTCGATCCTTGAAAGTTCGGGTTCAACTGAGAAGACGCGTTCCCGTAACGAAAATTCGGGTGGTTCCTCAGGACCGGGTGATATGTGTTCGAATTGAACCCTTGGCCTTTGGAATCCCCGTAAGTATAATTAACTTCCTCGGTGTCATCCTCCCCATCATCATAATACTCGGAACAATTTTCTGCCATATGCCCGATTTCACCACAATCTTCACAAACCGGGAATTTAACACCCACTTTCCCGACCTCTCTTTTCTTACCCTTTTTCAACTCAGCCAGTTCGCGTTCCAACTCAGTAATTCTTTCAGATTCACTCATGATTGACTTAACTGACCTGGAGGAATTACCACGTCTTCGTCTTTCAGCTGCTGCTTCTGCCTTGGAATCTTCACACATAAATTCCAAAAAATCCCAATCATCTTCCTCAGGCTGATTCAGCAACAGACCATTACATGAGGCCTTAAGATGCTTTCGGTCCTCGTATGTCAAACCATCAACAAAGCACTTAACCAGTTCCCACAGTTCGATCTGGTGATGTGGGCATTTCCTGATCATGTCTTTGTATCTAGTAAAGACTTTATGAAATAACTCACCAGGTAACTGTGAAAAGTGACGAATGTCGGAACGGGCCTCGGTAGTCTTCGACTGTGAATAAAACTCGTTTAGAAAAACTTGTTGCATCTCTGCCCAGTTTCTGATACTGTGCATCGGCAGCGAGTTAAACCAAAGTTTCGCTTTGTCTTTTAGGGAAAATTGGAATAACCGCAACCGGACTTCATCATGATCAAACGTACCGTCACCGATAGAGCCGCAGATAGCAGAAAAATCAGTTAAGTGTGAATACGGGTCTTCCGAAGCCATCCCGTTGAAGTGAGGAACGATGTTGATGTAAGATGGCCGGGACTTGAAAGTTGGTTTTCCCTGCACTCGTTCCTGTGGAACCAACGGGGATGCTCCATCTGAGATAGCCGGTCTGAACCGACTGTTAACACCATGAGCCGGGGCTATGTAATTTCTCTTCTGCCCCCCAGGGTTTCCCATACCGCCCCGGTTAACCGGAATACCACGAACTCTTTCGGGCCATTCTGCCCAATTTACCCTTTCTCGACCTCTCCCATTTCTGTTGTCTGCTTCAGCCCGTCTTCGATTAACAGGCTCCTCCACCTCATCTTGATAATTATTATCACCCTCAATCTCCGGTTCACCAACCTCGTTCTCGGGCTCAGCCGCCCGATTCCTCCTAACCCATCGATCTACCTCATCATCGCTGCCCGAAAACCTTCGTTTCCATTATTATCTTCACCCTCATCCTCATCTTCAGTCGGAACACTCGATCGAACATCATCAATATTTATCCGAACTCGGCGGTTGGGGTTATTGTTTGGGACTGATGGTCCTGCTTGGTCAAAGTTGAGATTTAAGTTTCGGTTAAGGTTTCGGTTTCGGTTTTGATTTCGGGTTCTGGATTCACGAGCTGAGTTATTTTGGGCGTTTTGGTTATTTTGGTTGTTGAAGTTTGGTGGGTCGGGTATGTTGTCTGGGTGAAACATGTTGGTCTGTGGAAGTGGATCTTGGTTTTGGTTGTTGTTCTAGTTCTTGTTTTCGTTTTGGTTCTGGTTCTGGTTTTGGTTTTGTTCTTCCATCTCAGAGTTTCTGTTTTGTACTCGGTTTTGCCGAGCTAACCTCTCAATTTCGGGCTCATAAATTAACGGAGACTGTCGCCCCGAATGGCGGGTGTGCATAAACCTGTAATCTGCACAACTAACACAACCCGCCTAAAATACAGATAAATAAAATTTAAAATAAAAATTGAAAACAAAATTAAAACTAAAATTAAAATTAAAATTAAAATTAAACACAAAAATCAATTAACACGAAAGACATTAAGCGCACTAACTCCCCGGCAACGGCTCCATTTTGATGACCGTCGTTTGAGTCAATCAAAAACCTAATTATTCTAAATAGTTAGAGTAAGTAGGGTATCGTATCACAAGGAGTATGTGGTCAGTGTATCCATGTAACAGGTTTAATATTATGAAATGAATGATTTTTAATGCTGATCACATAAGCAATTTTTAGTAAATTCAGAGAACTAAGCAATGAACAAGTAAACGAGTATTAAGCAGTTAATAAAGCAAACCACACCCGGGAATTCAAGTAAGCAACCAAACAGTATCTCATGCAACCTAACAGATTTATTATTAACGATTAACTGAAAACTGATCAATCAGACAAAACCTTAGACGTCAACAATGACTTTACACACGGCACTGGTTATCAAACAGTCCTTGCCAGTGTGACTCAGTTAAGGATAATTTTACGTTTTATCGTTTTCAATCTAACCAAACAGTTGTATGACTAATTATCTAGCAACTGGTAACAGATCGTTCAGACCAACGTAAACCTAAACCGACCGAACACACAGAAATACTAAACATCAATAATCATATATCAATCATCAATAACAATACACAAGTATTCTTAATCACATGAGAAAAACTGTAAAGAGTTACAAACTATACATCCCGGGTGCGATTCTAGGAGATTAGCCGAGCCTAGACATCATTGAATCTTCTATATGGATGATAGAAATCATATTTAGGATCTTGACACGAGCTAGGATAGTGGAAATCGCCTATAGGACTGCTGGAAATCGCCTCTTGGTCGTCAAAAACGAAGTTAGGGTTCTTGAGAATGAGAAATATGATTATAACCTAAAAATCCCGTCTGCACCTCCCGTCGCGTACCGCGACGGGGTCTTTTGTTACATATCGCGTACCTCTGTTGACCAATTGGTCAACATTATTTAATCTCCCATCACGTACCGCGATGGGACTTTCAGCCAGCCCATCGCATACCGTGATGGGACCCTGCTACAGCAAACTTCATTCTTTTCCTCGTTTTGGTGCTGGACATCCCGGGTCTTCATTCCGTGTCACAACAGGTCCATACTGCGTACTTTAACGCATATGACCTGAAATCCAATAAAACACGTATGAAGTATAGATAGTTCTAGAATAAACAGTTAAAACTAAACAATAAACAAACTAAAACATATACAAATTAACCGACCATCAGTACTCCGGTATACTATAACTTTGGCCGACCGGAGGGTCAGTGGACCCTCCTGACCCTCCCGTAAATCCGTCCCTGGAAATTCATTGATGTGACTGTTCGGGTGAGGATTCACTTTCATAAGTTTAGTTATTAAAAATCAACTATATATTATGTCGGCGTGTTGACCCGTATACTTGAATCATGCTTAAAATCAACCTAATTTAAATTGTGGTTAATTTTTGTATTTGTTTGATTTGGTACGGGATGAGACCATCATAAGATTGAGCACATTTGTTTCAAAATGAAATATGTTTTATTGTGGATTGTCAGTTATGTAAATATAACTAAATAAAAAGGTTTTATATGAAAAAAATGATTTATTTTCCATAAACTTGAGCACAATAATTGTAAAACAAAAGTATTTATTAAAATTTGCTTGTAAAACAGCAGTTTTTATTAAAATTTAAATGTAAACAAAAGTGTTTATTATAATTTTACATGTAAAGTAAAACTTTTCATTATCATATTACATGTAAAACAACACTTTATTATTAAAATTTTACATGCAAAATAACGTTTTCAATTATACATTTTCACATGTACAATAACAGTTTTCACTAAAATTTGTTTTGGTAGATTTGGGATGTGAAGAGGTATGTATCCGCCTCAACACCGAGCGAGGCGGGTCAACCCACAAGATACAGACAAGAGACTTGAAATCAAGATATTATGAAGGCAAAAAGCCAAAACCTATGCGCATGGCGCATATAACATATGCTCACGCATATCACATATGCTCATGCATCACATGCTCAGGCATCACATATGCTCACGCATATCACATATGCTCATGCATCACATGCTCAGGCATCACATATGCTCATGCATCACATATGCTCACGCATCACATATGCTCACGCATATCACATCTGCGCGTGGCGCATCCGCGCGTGGCGCATATCACATGCTTGTGCATATCACATCTGCGCATGAAACATCTGCGCGTGAGAATAAAGAGAAGACCTCGCGCATCCTCAGGATAGGCGCGTATCACACATGCACATAATCAACCTCGTCCTTATCCAAATCAGGATTAGGGCAACCTTGATTGTGCACGTCAGACAACCTTCCAGAAGGTATTAAGGAATAAGAATATGCTGATGTTGACAGCTGCCAATGAAAGGTGGACAACTCAGCAAAACCCATGTGCTACCACGTGATTATAACCAATGAAAAAGCACCAGGTGTCCCCAAGGACACGTGGCGCAAAGCAATTGGAGGGGGCCAACAAGGCCCTAATTGGGTCTGAGCCCAATCATTGGAAACCCTAGCACTATAAATACCACATCAACTCCATAAGGAGAGACACACTCAATTACACACAATTACACAGGATTCAGCTATATTAAGCAATACTCTCCAGATTTTCTTACTCTCATATTATTATCTTCTCCTACAAACACTTATTCTCACACCGGAGGGTTACCCCAAAGAGGACCCCTCTGTCCCTTTCTGAGGGGTAAGTTGACGGTGCTGTTCATTTTGTAGGTGGAAGAACCCAGATCCCAGAGATCCATCGGTGAAATAGCATAATCACACCCGAGGAAAGTAGATCGTCTACCAGTGAGTCGATCCACGTTTCTTCATTGGCGCCATCACCTGTTACAACGGCAGCAACATCTCATCAGATCAATAAAAAAAAAAAAAAATTTTCACCATGGTCTCTGGTGTTCGTAACGTCGATCAAGTTCTGGAGGATATTGAACGTGAGGATGTTAATGAGGGACAGCAGTTTCTGAGGGTGCCGCGTGATTCTACGCGCACCACCAGTAACCGTCCCTTCATCACAACTCCTCATGGCCAGACTGAAACTCCTCCAGACTATCTCACGTTACAAAATCTTGCCGGCGCGAAACAAAAAGGACCAATGGGTCCAGAAGATGAAACAAATGACCCTAAAGAATGGCTCATAAACGAGCAACGGCGTCTAATGGACAAGTACAATGAGCTGGTCAAACACAAAACACAAAGACAAGCGTTTGATAAGCAAACTGTTCATGGAACAAGAAGGGGGCGCGCGCCGGAAGAGGGTCACTCTGTTCACACTGAACACGCTGAGTTTAGTGATGAAGAAGTGCACAGCGTCAGGAGGACGTGAGATACTCATGCAGGAGGCTCACAGCCCCGCGCGCAAATGAACATGGCGCCTGGAGCCAGAGCCGATCTGGATCTGCACGCACCGTACAGCCCACCAGTGAGAGGGCAAGTGGACGTAACCACACCGTACAGGCCAGCCATCTTAGTGAAACATTCAAAATTCACTGAGCGCATCGCGAAGGCCCCCATTCAGCACAAAACCAAGATGCCAAGTGGTTTGGGCAAATATGACGGCACAACAGATCCAGACGATTTCTTGCAAGGTTTTTACAACACGGGAAACCTAGAAAGCTGGACGATGCCAACATGGTGTCACATGTTTGCTCGCTGCCTCACAGGCGCGGCGCGTGTCTGGTTCGAAAGCTTGCCGACTGGGCAAATCGATGGGTTCGAGGAACTTTTGGAAAAATTCCAAGCTCACTTCGTACAGCAGCGCAGACACACGTGCGCTGATGACATCATGCACTGCGTGCGCAGGAATGATGAAACGATTGAAGACTACATAACTCGTTTCAATCAGGAGTCTCTGGCAATCGGAGGGATCACTGAGCAACTATTGCGCGTGGCCTTTATACAGGGCGCGCGCAGTGATCAACTCCGCCGAGCTCTCGTGAGCAGAGATGGCATGCCCACCACTTGGGCCAAGCTAATGGAAGCATCGCGAGTCTTCGCGAGAAATGAAAAACAAATTGCCCAAGATAGAGCGAGAGAAAGAGGGCATCAAGCAGAGGCACCGCGCAACAACGAAAGAAGGGGCAAACAGAACTCTGTATGGTCCAGGTTGCAATCAACCAGTTTTTCTTCCGCAGAAAAGCAGGCGCAACCAACCTCACCCCAGCCCTAAAAAGACGTTCGTAATCGCGGGGAGGGTGACAAGACGGAAGGCGGCAGAGATCCTAACAGACCTCTGCCAAGAATATGGACTCCCCTCACTAAAACACCTTCACAGGTGTTAAGCACTGAGAATGTCCAATTCAAAAGCCCCAAGCCACTACACCACAAGGGACCATCAAACAGTGGCAAGTATTGTGAGTTTCACAAGTCCACAGGACACAACACTGATGCATGCCACCACTTGAAGGATGCAATTGAAAAAGATGTGAAATCAGGCAAGCTGGCTCACCTGGTGAAAAACTCAAGACCAGAAAATGAACAACCAGAAGGAGCCTCTGCCAGTAAAAAGTTCAAAAGAATCTGTGTAGCCGAGGGAGGAAGGCAAGG
Source organism: Bidens hawaiensis (assembly GCF_021521415.1). Taxonomy (NCBI): domain Eukaryota; kingdom Viridiplantae; phylum Streptophyta; class Magnoliopsida; order Asterales; family Asteraceae; genus Bidens; species Bidens hawaiensis. The sequence continues at coordinate 159,822 of NW_027495784.1, read as the reverse complement.
GCAAGGATCAAGAAAGAGAAACGCGCAAATCCAAGGAGATTGGCGCGAGCAACAAGTAATCTTCCCAAGAATCAGGGGAGGCCCTTCCATCAGCAGTCCTCTTGTCATCACTACACACATCGCTCATTATGAAGTGTCAAAAGTCCTGGTGGACACTGGCAGCGAATCAGACATCATGTATGAGCAATGTTTTAGGAAACTGGATCCGGCAGACCAAGCAAGGCTTGAAATTGTGAATGCACCAATCTCTGGTGTTTCAAATGAAATCATTCACCCCCTAGGTCAAATACAATTTGAACTAACCATGGGGGATGAAAAACACAAGCGAGCCGAAGTTGTCAACTTCTTGGTCTTGCCCACCACTTCATGCCACAATATGATCTTGGGTAGGGGAACGATTGCCCAATTCAACGCCATACCGTCGCCAGCGCACGGCGCGTTAGGGTTCCCAACACCAACAGGTGTAACTTTTGTATACCGAGATCATTTGTGTGCAGTGACAAGTACTCCGCGGGAAGGGAGAATGAAACTTCCAATGGCAGACAACGCGCCAGAGGAATGGATTCTCAACCCAAAATTCCCGGAGCAAACAATTACAATTGGCGCTACGATATCAGACGACACGAGGTTGAGAATGAAAAGATTGCTCACAGCATATATGTCGGTCTTCGCGTGGCAACACTCTGATATGACTGGGGTTCCGCGAGACCTGGCGCAACATTCTCTCAACACCTTCAAGTCTGTAGAGCCAATTGCTCAAAAGAAGAGAGTCATGGGGGATGAGAAGGCGAGGCCATGAATGAACAGGTTGAGGATCTATTGCGCGCAAACATCGTCCGCCCGATACGATACCAGACATGGGTAGCCAATCCTGTGATGGTAAAGAAAAGTAACGGGTCATGGAGGATGTGCATTGACTTCAAGGACCTCAACAAAGCATGCCCAAAAGATTGTTACCCCCTCCCAAACATCGATGCAAAGGTGGACTCCGTGGCGCCATTCAAGCTCAAATGTTTCCTGGATGCCTACAAGGGCTATCACCAGATTCAAATGGCACCACAAGATGAGGACAAGACCGCCTTCAGAACCGACAAGGGTGTTTTTTGTTACACAAAAATGCCCTTTGGTTTGAAGAATGCGGGAGCCACCTACCAAAGACTTATGGATGCCGTTTTCAGCGAGCAAATTGGGAGAAACCTAGAAGTCTACGTGGATGATTTGGTGATCAAAAGCAGGGAGGAAAAACAAATGCTCAAAGACATCGAAGAAACCCTTGGGCGCCTAAAGGAAGTTAACATGAAGCTCAATCCGAGCAAATGTACTTTCGGCGTACAAGAGGGAAAATTCCTAGGTGTAATGGTCACCAAGGATGGTTTCAAGGTGAACCCTGAGAAGGTGGAGGCCATCCTTGACATGCCCTCGCCATCCACCATGAAAGAAGTCCAGAAGCTGAATGGTAGATTGGTATCAATCAACAGGTTCCTAGTGAACCATGCAAGCAAATCTACCCCATTTGTCAACACATTGAGAAATTGCCTAAAGAAAAGCCAATTCAAATGGACTCCTGAGGCCGAGCAAGCTTTCAGTGAGATAAAAGAGTGTTTGATAAATCTGCCCGCGCTCACAGCTCCACTTCCTGGTGAAATCTTGACATTGTACCTATCGGCAGGAGAGCGCGCCATCGGCGCAGTATTGTTGGTGGATCGCAAGGGAATCCAAACGCCAATATACTATGTGAGTCGGGTGCTGACAGATCCTGAGACGCGTTACTCCATCATGGAAAAGTTAGTTTTGTCACTAACACACGCGTCGCGCAAGCTTCATAGATATTTCAATGGTCATCCCATTGAGTTCTGACTGGTTACAATATCCAGCAACTCTTGCGGCGTCCCGCGCTCTCAGGAAGGCTGACAAAGTGGGCGCTGGAATTAGGAGAGCACACGATCGCCTATAAGCCCCGTCCAGCAATAAAGGGACAAGTCTTGGCTGATTTCATTGCAGAAGTCCCAGAAGGAAAAATTGAAGAGGCTCAGCGCGAGGTAGACCCTCCGCGAGCCAATGATGAAGAAAATGTGTGGAGATTATTCACCGACGGAGCTTCAAACAACGAAGGATCCGGCGCAGGCCTCAAGCTGGTGGATCCAGAGAATCAGGAATATACTTACGCCATCAGGTTGGACTTCAAGAGCACCAACAATGAAGCTGAGTATGAAGCCCTGCTGGCTGGCCTGCGTATCGCGCACAAATTCGGAGTTAAAAAGCTAGAGGCCCATGTTGATTCATACTTGGTAGCAGCACAGGTCAATGGCCTTTATGATGCCAAGGAGAACACCATGCCTCTGTATCTAGAGCAGGCGAAAAAGCTCATCGAGCAATTTGACTGCTTCAGAATCATTCATATTCCACGCAGTGAAAACAAATCTGCTGACGCGCTGAGCAAGATGACATCAACCAGCTTCGATCACTTTGGCAAAGATGTCAGGGTAGAAGTAATGAGCAACCCGTCGGTGGGAGCGAAGTCTGTCCTTGTAACTCATACAACCCCTTCATCATGGATAACTCCAGTAATGGAATTCTTGAAGGAGGGAAAAGTACCGGACGATCGCGCACAGGCGAGGAAGATAAGACACAAGTCGCAGAACTATGAACTGCTTGATGGTACATTATATCGACGCTCTTATCTGGCACCGCTCATGAAATGCCTAGATGCTGAGGAAGCAAGCTATGTGATCAGAGAGATACACGAAGGAATCTGTGGAATACATGCTGGCCCGCGCATGGTGGTTGCCAAGGCAATGAGCGCAGGCTACTATTGGCCAGGCATGTACTTGGACGCTTTAAAAGAGATCCAAAAATGCAAAGCATGTCAGAGCTATGCGCCAAACACCATGCGGCCAAAGAACAACTTGATTCCGGTGACCTCCGCATGGCCTTTCCACAAATGGGCAATCGATATTGTGGGTCCCCTACCGCAAGCGCAAGGGCGAGTAAAATTTTTGGTAGTGGCGGTAGACTATTTTACAAAATGGGTTGAAGCCAAGCCACTAGCAAAAATCACAGCCGAAGCGATGAAGCAGTTTATCTGGAGCCACATCATATGCCGTTTTGGCTTGCCCATGGAAATTGTGAGCGATAATGGCTAACAATTCACTGACAGGAAGATATCCAACTGGCTCAAGGAATTGCGCATCAACCAAATCTTCACTTCGGTATATCACCCTCAGGGGAATGGCCAAGTGGAACGCGCGAATCAAAGCTTGTTAAATGGGCTGAAGAAAAGGTTGGAGGGAGAATCCCATTCTTGGGTCGAAGAACTACCTAATGTCCTGTGGGCACACAGGACATTAAGCAAAACCAGCAATGGCGAATCCCCGTTTAGCCTAACCTATGGAACGGAGGCTATGATTCCAGCAGAAATTGGATGCCCATCCCATAGAGTGCTCATGATGAACAAGATTGATAACGAGCGCGAAAGGAGGTTGGATCTCAACTTACTAGAAGGGCGCAGAGAGGCGGCTATCATCAGTGAAGCCAAATACAAGAAAAAACCGGAAAAAAATTACAACCAGCGCGTGAAAGAATGCCACTTCAAGAAAAATGATTTTGTCCTTCGAAACAATGAAGCTAGCCGAGCGATACCACCGGGAAAGATGTCCCCCAATTGGGAGGGACCTTATCAAGTCTCGGAAGAATTGGGAAAAGGCACATACGCTTTAAAAGATTTGAATGGAAAGAAGATCCCGCGCGCATGGAACGCGGCACAGCTTAGAAAATGTTTCATGTAAAAATTGTCAAGTTTGTAATCAAGGCTTTTTAAGCCATTATGAATAATGATACGCGCTATCTTCTCTTAATGTGGATTCTATTACCTTTTGTGAAGAGGTATGTACCCGCCTCAACACCGAGCGAGGCGGGTCAACCCACAAGATATAGACAAGAGTCTTGAAATCAAGACATTATGAAGGCACAAAGCCAAAACCTATGCGCATGGCGCATATAACATATGCTCACGCATATCACATATGCTCATGCATCACATGCACAGGCATCACATATGCTCATGCATCACATATGCTCACGCATCACATATGCTCACGCATATCACATGCTCACGCATATCACATCTGCGCGTGGCGCATCCGTGCGTGGCGCATATCACATGCCTGTGCATATCACATCTGCGCATGAAACATCTGCGCGTGAGAATAAAGAGAAGACCTCGCGCATCCTCAGGATAGGCGCATATCACACATGCACATAATCAACCTCGTCCTTATCCAAATCAGGATTAGGGCAACCTTGATTGTGCACGTCAGACAACCTTCCAGAAGGTATTAAGGAATAAGAATATGCTGATGTTGACAGCTGCCAAATGAAAGGTGGACAACTCAGCATAACCCATGTGCTACCACGTGATTATAACCAATGAAAAAGCACCAGGTGTCCCCAAGGACACGTGGCGCAAATCAATTGGAGGAGGCCAACAAGGCCCTAATTGGGTCTGAGCCCAATCATTGGAAACCCTAGCACTATAAATACCACATCAACTCCACAAGGAGACACACTCAATTACACACAATTACAGAGTATTCAGCTATATTAAACAATACTCTCCAGATTTCCTTACTCTCATATTATTATCTTCTCCTACAAACACTTATTCTCACACCGGAGGGTTACCCCAAAGAGGACCCCTCTGTCCCTTTCTGAGGGGTAAGTTGACGGTGCTGTTCATTTTGTAGGTGGTAGAACCCAGATCCCAGAGATCCATCGGTGAAATAGCATAATCACACCCGAGGAAAGTAGATCGTCTACCAGTGAGTCGATCCACATTTCTTCATTTTGCATACATGTTTCACACTTCCCTTTATTAATTTTGAGTAATATGACAACATTGTATTGACATCAAAACGAAATAAAACGAAGTAAAACATACATGCGCGAGCTTCAAGCTCAAACGCGTTAACGAGTCTTAACTCTAAAACGTCAGGGCCTTAGCCCAATAATATGAGCCTTAGCTCAGGGCCTTAGCCCAATAATGTGAGCCTTAGCTCAAATCACTCACAACATCCATCCTACATGCTGCGCAGCCTGACCATAAAAATACCTAAGCACAACTAAGGCAAAGCAAATGCCAAAACATAGTTGTTAAGGTCTCAGGTCGAGGTCGCGCATGAAATTGTAATGGATATCTGAGTAACACATATTGATACGTAAAAGGCTAAAAAACTCATAATTCCATATAATAAATGCGCGATAACGTCGCGCAAAAGAGGAATAATGAAAAGGCCAAGGCACGTGTCAACATAATCAAGATATGGCAAAATCACTTACAATATGACAAGGATTAAGTATAATAATTTCCTTACAACCTTGTTCTTATTTCAACGTCCAAGCATATCTTATATTCAACAAGCAAACATGCAATATAAAGAGATGAATGGGGAATGCGCAAGACGCGAAGAAGGGAAAAACAAAATTTCATTCCAAAGCATTGAAATTTACAAGTTTACAAGATGATGAGATACAAATTACAAATAAAAATAAAAAACATGAAGGGCTTCTCAAGTCTCCACGTCGACGTTAGCCTCTTCATAATCCTCATCACCGCCCTCAGCACCTGGCGCAGCCTGCTCCTCGTCATCTCCAAACTGACCATAGTCAAGTTGTTCGTCCTGAATGGATTCTTCTATCACAATAGTGTCAGGAGAGGATCCTTTGGCCACGCCAGAGCCGCTAGCAGGGGCAGCATTCCCCACGCCATCATCGCCGCCACCAGCCCCTTCGCACTCGTCAAGTAAATTCTTTAGCGCGCCGAGATCGGGCTGGTCAGCAAGCGCGGATATCTGCAAATCATAAGGAAAAATATGAGTACAAAAAGACTTGGAAAATAAATCAAGGTAATCTCATTAAGGTTAAAATACCTGCGCAAGGATGGGAATGGGAGTATTCAAATACTTCTCCCCCATCTGGGCCATGTCCGCGCAGGCAACGTCGCTCTGATAAGGGTAGTCGGATGGGTTCTTCTTTAGCATGCCATATTCATAGCCATCCGTAAACCCTTCAGCTCGACCCACCAAGCGCGCGGCAGCGTTGCAATCCATCACAAGGGCCTGAAACTCGTCTGAGTATTTCATCGCGAAAGCGCAACGAGTCATACCCTGTGAGATTAGCCATTGGCGATCTTGCGGGAGAGAAGAAACAGTCGTCTCGAGGGCAGGAATCTGAGAGTTTAACAACTCAACAGTTTCCTTAGTCTGTTTCAGCTCCTCTTTGTCGGACGCTGCCGCCGCCAAGGCTTCTTCCTTTTCCGCTCACGCAAGCTCAAGTGCTTCCTGGCTAGACGCTGCCGTCGCCAAGGCTTCATCTTTCTCGGCCTGCGCGGCCGCCAGCTCCTTCTTCAGGCGCGCAACCTCACTCTCCAGTGATGATTTGTCAGTTATAGACTGGACAAGAGCTTGGTCACGCGCCTCGGCGTCCAGCTCCAAGTCGCGCACTCAACGCGCGTACTTGGCCGCGTCCGCCTCGGCCGCCTGTAGCTTCTCCCGCGCAGCCTGTAGCTCATGACCGCGCTTCACGAAGGCGGTGTTGGCACTTGCTCTGTTCTCACTGAGCTCTGCTTGGAGCTTCTCAGCTCTCTCTTGAGCATCAAAAAGATGCCAAGCAGACACTTTAGCCTCTTGCTTGGCTTCCGCAAGAGCATCACGTACCTTGACGTAATCATAGCGAAGCTCTTGGGAGGCAGCAAAGAAAGCCGACCCAGCAAACAGATGATCGTTGAGCAAGTCATCGCGAGCGCGGCCCTCCTGAAACCTCCTTTCAGCTGGAGGCACAGAATGAGCCCAAAAGTCCTCACACACACCCATGGACTGAAATGAGCTGTCCTCAGTAATGTTCCATCTCGGGCGGTAAATGTGATCGGCTTCCTGCAAACACAAAGTAATGATCTAAGTCATCAAAACACTAATATGGAAGTCCGTGCAGCGGAGCAAAAAACGAACTAATACCTGCGGGGACGAAGCAGAAAAGTCAGCGCCAGGCCCACGAGAAGACGGCGCCGCGAAACCTCGTGGCGCTGCAGGGCTGGCGCGGCCGCTGTCGGAGCCTTCAGCTTGAACCTCCTCATCCTCCTCTGAAACAGGCCTTTTCTCCTGCGACCTAGAACCAAAATCAGTCTCGCGAGGAGGGCTGCGCGCAGGAGGAGGTGAGGGAGGTCTCGACGCCGCCAGATCGGCGCGTAAAACGGCCTCCTGCTCCTTAGTAATCCCGATGAGGGGAGATTCAGCACTTGCAGGAGCAGGAGCAGAACCAATGGCGCTGGCACCGGCGCCCGGAGTGCCGCCAGCAGCTTGTACGCCAGCTATGACTCCTATGAAAAAATCAACAAAAAGATATGGTTCATGACTTGATCTAAAAGAAAAAAGTCAGAAAATAATAGCGCAATACATACCTTGGCGCAATTCCGTTCGCGAGGCAAACATCGCCATGAAGTCCATTCTCCCCTTTTTTGAGGGTAAAACAGGGGACTTCGAAGCGACCTCCGGCGCAGGCTCCGCACCTTGTTGCGCCTGAGGTTGATCCACCAAGGTCGCCGGCTCTACAAACATTTGAGTGAGCAAAGATTCATTAGCAATTTTATCAGAATCGCGCACATAGAACCATAAAGGATAAGCAAAGTATACCTGTCGAAGAAGAAACGGCAGGCGCAACGCCGCTCCCCTTTTCCGCCGCGCGAAGGGAGGAGGTAGTGGCACCATACCTCATGTGGACAGGAGGTCTGCCCACTTTTTGAGGCATCGAAGACAAGGAAAACTTGGTGGTAAACACCTGGGTTTTCTCAGGTCCCTTCGCCTGAGTAGGAGGATCCTGAACAACAGGGGCATCATCTTTCTTCTGTTTCTTACTGGCCCCTGCGCCAGTTTTCCCCTAGCTTTACGCTTTAGTTGGGGCGCCTCCTCTTCCTCCTCCTCTTCCGCGAGCTCCAGCTCGTAGTTCTCAAGCGCGTCTACAATACACGCAACAGAAAGGTTAGCCAAATCTGGTATTATAAAGGCATAAGCATAAGTACAAAGGCTTACCAGGCGCATCGCTGTCAAAGAGAAATCCCAGATCAACAGGGATGAACATGTCATCGAAGCGATCGGGGTAGCCAACCTCCCCAGCGCCCAGCGCGACGGAGCCACCCTCCATATGCTCATCATAGGCGGCGTGGACATACTCCTTGCTGACTACACAAAACAAGTCAAATGATATCAGCAAAACGAATTATATTAGCGCAGAAGTAAGGCAATGAGATTAACTTACACAAGCCGTCAACTTGGATAACGGGCTCAGTCGCGCTGTCGGCCCACCTCCTGCTCATACCAACCCCCACCAGCGCCTCCTCACAAATGTTCTTGGCGGGGGATGGTTCGGCAGTCAACTTTTTTACCCAGGCGCCAGTTGGGTTCTTGAAGACACCCACATCCGCAGGCGCAGAAGAGATCGCGCGCATGGTCATGCGGATGGGGATCACACCAGCCCTGATATAGAAAAACCTCTCAGACCAGTCATGAAGGCTCTTGAATGAAACAGTGCAGCACTTGACCTTCTGACTGCGAGGAATAAATGAAAACCAAGAATCTTGGATCTTGGGCTTATAAAAAAACCGAAAGCGCCGAGGGGTGGGCTCCTCGCGCTGAGATTTGCACATGAACTCAAAATGAGTCATGCGCACGAGTCCAAACGGATGGACTTGGGATATATGAATCCCATAAAACCTAAGCACCGCACCCACAAACCTTGTCATCGGGAGACGAAGGTTGCAGTGGGTGAAAAAATGGCAGTAAAGGGATATATAGCCGGTAGGCGGGTCCGCCGCCGTTTACCCGGCCGCCGGCAGCATGCAGCCATACTCAGGGAGAAAACCCTGAGAGGCGATAAGGCTGTCGAAATCGGCCTGCCTCAGTTTGCAGGGGATCTCATCCCACTTCTTCACTGCCTTAGTCCTCCCTACCTCCTCCGACGAGGCCTCAGCAGCCTTCTTCCCCTTGCCGGTCTTCTTCAAAGTTGACATTACTAGCGATTTAACACGGCGATTGTTGGGGGAGATTGTGTTGTCTGAGCTATCAGACATACAACTGTAAAATCGGACAAAGGATGTTTCTAAAGAACAGAGATCTGGAAGCAGAAGACAGGTAATCGGAATAGAATGAAAGAAAGAAAAGAGCTCTGAATAAACAAGGAAGATGAAGGATTAAAACTCTAAGGGCTTGCTTTTATAGGCCCAGGAGAGAGAAATTTTGGTACTAATCGGACTTCACGCGCCCCCACTCGCAGGTGTAAGCCAACGCGAGCGCGACACGTGTCCCTGACACTGTGTGAGGGGACACGAAAAGAAACGATACAGCTGCTGCCAGAGTTCACGCGCCACCACTCGCAGGTACGGAGCAACGCGAGCGCGACACGTGTTCCTGACACTATATGAGGGGACATGAAAGGCAACTGTAGCACCTCGAGAACACGAAAAGTCTGACACGTCTCCATCACTGACACATGTCAGCAACAACCAACCACGTACAGGAACGATTCGTTTTCAACCAAAAGGATAGAATTTCGCGCACCGATGAGTAATAAGAAGAAAAAGACAAAACCCTACTAAAAGAGCAAACTATTAAGTCTAATATCTATCTTACCTCGCTCGCGCGAGACAAGACACACATTAGACTGGGGGGGCTTGAAGAGGTATGTACCCGCCTCAACACCGAGCGAGGCGGGTCAACCCACAAGATACAGACAAGAGACTTGAAATCAAGATATTATGAAGGCACAAAGCCAAACCTATGCGCATGGCGCATATAACATATGCTCACGCATATCACATATGCTCATGCATCACATGCTCAGGCATCACATATGCTCACGCATATCACATATGCTCATGTATCACATGCTCAGGCATCACATATGCTCATGCATCACATATGCTCACGCATCACATATGCTCACGCATATCACATCTGCGCGTGGCGCATCCGCGCGTGGCGCATATCACATGCTTGTGCATATCACATCTGCGCATGAAACATCTGCGCGTGAGAATAAAGAGAAGACCTCGCGCATCCTCAGGATAGGCGCGTATCACACATGCACATAATCAACCTCGTCCTTATCCAAATCAGGATTAGGGCAACCTTGATTGTGCACGTCAGACAACCTTCCAGAAGGTATCTTTTTAAGGAATAAGAATATGCTGATGTTGGCAGCTGCCAATGAAAGGTGGACAACTCAGCAAAACCCATGTGCTACCACGTGATTATAACCAATGAAAAAGCACCAGGTGTCCCCAAGGACACGTGGCGCAAAGCAATTGGAGGAGGCCAACAAGGCCCTAATTGGGTCTGAGCCCAATCATTGGAAACCCTAGCACTATAAATACCACATCAACTCCACAAGGAGAGACACACTCAATTACACACAATTACACAGGATTCAGCTATATTAAGCAATACTCTCCAGATTTCCTTACTCTCATATTATTATCTTCTCCTACAAACACTTATTCTCACACCGGAGGGTTACCCCAAAGAGGACCCCTCTGTCCCTTTCTGAGGGGTAAGTTGACGGTGCTGTTCATTTTGTAGGTGGAAGAACCCAGATCCCAGAGATCCATCGGTGAAATAGCATAATCACACCGGAGGAAAGTAGATCGTCTACCAGTGAGTCGATCCACGTTTCTTCAGGATGCTTATATTATGAAGGCATAAACCTTCGAGATGACAATTGAAGATGTTGGTATGCTACTACAAATAGATGATATATAAAGTGTAGTTAAAAGGAGATAAGCTCTTTGATAAAGCCAATTGTTAAGACCAAAGTTGACAATGAGCATATATAGAGTGAAAAAACATTAGTCGAGTGTTATAACTAGCCATTAAGTCACATAAGATATATTTAGTTGTTCAGTCACAATCTCTTTTGTGTCTTATTCTTTCCAAGACTCGGATAAACTCTTTGGTTAATTGAAAGTATAGTATATTTTTTAGGTGTTTTGTTTTTTTTTTCTATTGTCATGATCCACTTTAAATTCTAGTATCTGTTGTTCATCAGTTGACATTGTATGGTAGTTAGTAGCCGTCTATTTGATTCACGCGTATTCGTTGTTAATTTCACATTGAAAGAATTAATTGTTTTATTTAGATTTTCTTTAACTTGTGAAGATGTTTGAATGTGTGATACCAATCTGTGTATCTTATTATTGTGATTTTCATATTGTCATGATGATAATTTGTCTTGTAACTAGGTAAACTTATGCAGTTAGATGAAGTGGTGCACAAACTGGTTTAAAAATCAAAATCGGTTTGGTTTAAAACCGACACGGATTGGTCAAAAAAAGTTAAACTGGCCTATGATCGGCTTTAGTTTGGGTTGAAACCAGATTCTTGACCAGGTTACGATCGGTTTCAGTTGAGGTTTTGATCAACTTAGGTTCGAGTTTTGACCGATTTTTGCTCGATTTAAGCCAATTACGATTCGGTTAAATGGTTTAGAATCGGCTTTGGTGAAGAAAATTACAAACTAATTCCAAATCTTTGGTTTCATTCGGCTCCAAATTGGTTTCTACATAAACAGTTTCAAACCGTTTCGGTTTCGGTTCGATTTTCATGTCTGTTCAGTTAAACCGATTTATTTCCGACCTCTAGTTAGATGGATTTCATATTTTAAACTACAAGTCCATAACAACAATTTAACCATTTATATATCTCACATTCACTTAGAAGTATGTTGGGTAATGCAACAAGTAAAGTTATCTTAAATTGATTTGTTTTGCATGTAAAACTTATATGTTTTACGTATAAAGTTATAATACGTAGAACTCTTCGGATGCATATGATTAAGTTCATTTTAGAAGTGATTTTATAGAGAGAAGTGCGAGAAGTAATCTCAACCATTAGATTATTAATCAATAGTTGAAAATTTATTGCATTTATTATAATTAATAAAAATTGAAAGACTTTGAAATTAATAATAATAAGGTAGTTTAGGTAGAATAAAATAATCTATCATTTAATTTATCTCATTTATCCTTAAATAAAAGCTCAAGAATTTATGATTTGTAAGTTATAATTTCTTTATTTTGTTATATGTTAGTGTAAGATTTAATTTTTGCTCTTTTCTCACCAATAAAAAGTTTTTAATTTATAACATTTAAGCAAAATAGTATCTTCACTATCAATTGCTATTTTGAAACAAACAAGTTAATAATTTGAAGATGTGTAAGACAGAAAAAAATGTGTATGAAAAAACTGAAAATGTGTAGGAAAAGAAATAAGATTTGTATGATAAAAATAAATATGTGTAGGAAAAAAAATTAAGTTGCGTATGGGAAAATTAGAAATGTGTAGGGGAAAAAATGAAGATGTGTATGAGAAAATTAAAAATGTGTAGGAAAAGTTTGAATATGCGTGAGAAAAAATTAAATGCGCGTAGGAAAAATTGAAGATGTGTATGACGAAAGAAAAACATGTTCAGCGAAATTGTAGATGTGTAGGAAAAACATATGTTGTTTATACGAAAATTAAATATGTGTAGGATAAAAAGTAAGATATGTATGAGAAAATTAAAGACGTGTAGGAAGAAATTAAATATGCGTAGGAAACATTTGAAGATGTGTAGGATGAAAAACATACGTACGAAGAAATTGAAAATGTGTAGAAAACATATTTAGATGTGTACGAAAAAATTAAAGATATGTAGGAAAAAAATTGTTGAGGTGTTGGAAAATATTATAGTTGTGTAGGGTGAATTCAAGAGATAGGGTAAAAAATTAAAAAGATTAATTAATTGTTTTATGGATTTATTGTGATTATGTTTATTATATTAGTTATAAATGTAACTTGTATTGGTTTAATTATACTTATTAATTGGAGAGAGAATACATTTGTATTACTTTAATAACCTTTTTATATATTTTAATGATTCAAGATTAAAAAGTAAATGAGTGGTCCAGGTTAACTTCTCGCACTTCTCGCTGTAACTTTACTTCTCGCATGAACCATCCCATATATGTATATATATATAATATAAACGAAGACATAAAAATTCTACGTGTCGCGATGTGGTCGCCCCTCCCCCCCCAATTTTTGGAGTCGCCAGATTTGCTTGATTTTTAAATGGAGGCTTCTCATGCATTTGACCCGAATTCACGGGTATGAAGACATAAAAATCCTACGTGTCGCGATGTGGTCGCTCCCCCTTTTTTTGGAGTCGCCAGATTTGCTTGATTTTTAAATGGAAACTTCTCATGCATTTGACCCGAATTCACGGGTATGGGTCTCATCAAACCCATATATTTCTTAAACGAGTTATAACATCTCATTAAATTAAAGACTAATCTCACTAGATATTTGATTTAAAAATCCTATAAAGTAGGGATATACTAAAAATTAAAATTTCATTTATTTTAAAAAAAACATATATATTATATATAATTAAAAAACAATTTTATAGTAAAAAAATATACAGGTCTTGGGTCTCATCAAATTCATATAGCTTTTTAATCGGGTTATAACATCTCATTTATTTGTGAAACAATTTATCATCAAACCATAAGTATATTATTAACTTTCATACAATAAAAAAAATAATCAATCAATCAATCAATCATGCCCAGTAAAATCCCACCGACAACAAAGCTATAAGTAGGGTCTGGGGAGGGTGGGATGTAGGCACACCGTACCTCTATCCAAAGGAATAAAGAGGTGGCTTCTAGAGAGACCATCGGCTCTAAGTACATGTGTATGAAGCAAAATAAAGGAAATCAAAGGTTAACAGTTATATAAAAACTACTACTAATTATAATAATATTAATAATAAGATCACAGTTTAAAAGCTATATAAAAGCTAATAATAATTATAATAATAATAATAATAATAATAATAGTAATAATAATAATAATAATAATATATGTAAGGGGAATACCATTATGGGAATACAATAAAAAAAATAAAAATTCAAAAAATAAATAAATATTAGAAACAAATAATATAAAACAACCCCCGTAATACGGGAGATAAAAACTAGCATATATATATATATATATGCATTGTTTTGTGTATCTATTTTGTTCTAAACCCTATAAAGTTTACACAAGGATTAATTAAGAATATATATAGCTATGAATCCGCTTAGATAACTAAAACAATGGATTTTTACAAATAGTTTGTTATGCATGTTAAATCTTACTAAAATAGTTGTTGTACATGTACAAATGTCAATGAAACTTTTGTTTTCCATGTAAACGTCACATGTAAAATGTTAATGAAACTGCATTTTACATATAACACGTCAATTAAATTTAATGTTTTACATATAAAATAATAATGAAAATTATAATTTTACATGCAGTATGTCAATCAAATTTATTGTTTAACATTTTAAATGTTAATAATGTTATAAATCTATTAGCAATATAGAGAAGATTGGAGAATGAGTTCTTATTGATACCTTAATATGGAGTATGAGCTCTCTATTTATAGGCTCATTACATTGATTACATAATAAACACATAGATAAGTGAAGTACATGAAGAGTCACAATATAATGGTGGAGAGTCACCATAATTACAATAATTCATAACACTCCCTCTTGACTATCCACATGCTGAAATACGATTGTTTATGTTCCCTCGTTAAAAAAACACTGCTAGGAAAACCCAGTGGGATAAAATCATAGCTAAGGGAAAAAGAGTGCAACGCGTATTATTCCCCCCTGATGATTTTAGCTCCTTAAGTCGACACATCCCGATCCCGTGAACTAATTTCTTGAATGTTGAGGTCGAAAGTGATTTAGTAAACAAGTCTGCCAAATTCTCGCTAGAGCGAATTTGTTGAAAGATAATATCCCCATTCTTTTGTAGATCATGTGTAAAAAAGAACTTTGGCGAGATATGTTTGGTTCTGTCTCCTTTGATGTATCCTTCCTTGAGTTGTGCAATGCATGCTGCTTTGTCTTCATATAAAATTGTTGGTCCCTCGTATGTAGAAGAAATACCACAAGATCCACGAATGTGTTGTATTATAGTTCTCAACCAAACACATTCTCGACTAGCTTCATGGATTTCCAATAATTCTGCATGGTTAGATGAAGTGGCTGTGATTGTTTGCTTCACGGAACGCCATGAAATTGCAGTGCCTCCGTGTGTGAATAAATACCCTGTTTGGGATCAACCAGTATGAGGGTTAGACAAATACCCTGCATCTGCAAAACCAACCAAGCTTGTTTTCGATTGGTTAGTAAAATATAAGCCCATATCTTTAGTTCCTTGGAGATATCGAAATATTTGTTTTACCCCATTCCAATGTCTCCTTGTTGGGCATGAACTATACATTGCCAACAAATTTAAGAAAATGATATATCTGGTCTTGTATGGCTCGCAAGGAACATTAATGCACCAATTGCACTCAGATACGGTATTTCTGGACCAAGAATTTCTTCTTCGTCTCCTGGTGGTCGGAATGGGTCCTTTTCTACATCAAGCAACCTTACAACCATTGGATGCTCAGTGGATGTGATTTGTCAATGTAAAACTTTTTGAGTAATTTTTCTATGTAAGTTTCTTGATGCATAAGTATCCCACCTTTAAGATGTTCTATTTGTAACCCAAGACAAAACTTTGTCTTTCCAAGGTCTTTCATTTCAAACTCCGTTTTCAAATACTCGATTGCCTTTTGGAGCACCCCAGGAGTTCCAATTATATTCAAATCATCAACATATACGCCAATTATAACAAATTCAGGTTCTGATATTTTTGTAAAACTGCATGGACAAACAGAATTATCTTTGTAACCTTCTTTCAACAAATACTCACTAAGGCAATTATACCACATACGCCCAGATTGTTTTAGTCCATATAATGATTTTTTTAGTTTAATTGAAAGATGTTCTCGAGAACTTGATTTACATGATTCTGGTAGTTTGAATCCTGCAGGTAGTTTCATGTAAATTTCTATATCTATTGAGCCATAAAGGTAGGCTGTCACAACATCCATTAGACGCATATAAATTCCTTGTTGTATTACCAGACTAACAAGATAACGAAAAGTTGTTGCATCTATCACAGGAGAATACGTCTCCTCATAATCAATTCCATGTCTTTGCGAAAATCCTTGTTCTACCAATCGTGCCTTGTAGTGTGTAATCTCATTCTTTTCATTACATTTTCGCATAAAGACCCATTTATAACCAACAACATTTACACCTTCAGGTGTTTGAACTACGGGACCAAAGACTTCCCCTTTCGTGAGGGAATTTAATTCTGCTTCAATTGTGTCTTTCCATTTTGGCCAATCATGTTTCTGTTTACATTCATCAACAGATATTGGTTCATGATCCTCATTGTTTTCCATTATTTCTAGCGCTACATTATATGAAAAGGTGTCATCGACGTCGACTTGGTTTCGGTTCCATACTCTCCTAGACATGATATAGTTTATTGAGATCTCTTCATTTTCAGGTACCTTATGTTCGTCTTGAACCATCATGTCTAGTGTCTCTTTAGGAGAATCTTTTTCTGGCATTACTGCTATCTCGATTTGACTATGCTCATTATTTGCTCCTTTTTTCTATCGGGGATTTTTGTCTTTGGAACCAATTGGTCTGCCACGTTTTAGGCGTGCATTAGATTCATTACCAATATGCGGTGGTTCTTCTGTGAAACTGATTTTAATTGGAGCATTAGCAGCTGGTATATGTGACTTAGTCACTCTCTTTGGGTCAGTAAATGCATCTGGTAATTGATTTGCTAATCTTTGTAAATGAATTATTCTTTGAACTTCATGTTCACATTGTTTAGTTCGAGGATCCAAATGAGATAATGATAATTCATTCCAACATATATCACATTTTAGCTACTTTTCATCTCCCCCCAATTTTGGGAATGCTGATTCATCAAAATGACAATTAGCAAAACGAGCCGTAAACAAATCTCCTGTTGTTGGCTCTAAATACTTAATAATAGATGGTGACTCACACCCAACATATATTCCTAACCTCCTTTGAGGTCCCATCTTTGTACGTTGTGGTGGAGCTATTGGAACATATACAACACAACCAAAATTCCTTAAATGAGAGATATTTGATTCCTGACCAAAAACCATCTTTAATGGGAGGAAGTATAGTAACTCGTTGGTCTGATGCGAACTAGTGTTGCTGCATGTAAAATTGCATGCCCCCAAGCAGTAACTGGTAATTTTGATTTCATAATCATTGGTCTTGCAATCATTTGAAGTCGCTTAATAAGCGATTTAGCAAGCCCATTTTGTGTGTGGACATGAGGTACAGGATGCTCCACACTTATCCCATATACATGCAATAATCATTAAATGTTTGGAATGTAAATTCACCAGCATTGTCTAACCGAATTTTCTTAATAGGGTAATATGGGAAATGTGCTCTTAACCTTATTAATTGAGAAAGTATTCGTGCAAATTCCATATTACAACTTGCTAATAAGCACACACAAGACCATCTAGTTGATGCATCAATTAGGACCATAAATTATCTAAATGGCCCACTAGGGGGATTTATAGGCCCACATATATCACCATGTATTCTTTCTAAAAAACTAAGAGATTCGTTCCCCACCTTAGTCGGTGATGGACGAGTAATTAATTTTCCTTCCGAGCATGCAACACATGTAACGTCCTTAGGCTGAAGAACCTTTCGTTTTTTCAAAGGATGCCGCGTGTATTTTCAATAATTTTTCGCATCATAATTGATCCGGGATGGCCTAACCGATCATGCCAAATAATAAAATTTTCCTGGTCCATAAACTTCTCGTTTATGACCATATTTGATTCAATTATATTAATTTTAGTATAGTACAAACCAGAGGCAAGTGCGGGTAACTTTTCTAATACATGTTTCTCACCCGAAATCGTACTTGTGATTTGAAGATACCCATCATGTCCCTCACATGTTGTCTTAAGATGATATCCATTTAGACGAATATCTTTAAAACTTATTATATTTCTTTGAGAAAATGGGGCAAACAATGCATTATTAAATTTGAAACGTGTTCCACCCGGAAATACAACATATGCTTCTCTAAAGCCTTCAATTAATTTTGAACTACCCGATATAGTACCAACGTTTGCCTCTTTTATAATTAAATTGGAGAAAAAATGTCTTTTCTTGAACTTTGTATGCGTGTTTGCACTGTCGAGTAGACATATGTCTTCATTATTAATAGGATGTTTTAAATTCTCCATACACTTCAAAACAATAACAAAATAAAATCACATAAATAAAATGGCTTACGCGTTTCAAACACAAGTCCAAAATATCCCATATGCTTAAAATGAAAATATTATTTCAAAATAAATGTCCAGACATAACATAAAGAAAACCAAAACATCGAGACATAACATAGACATAACATAAAGAAAAACATTTATTAAAGTCCAATAATTCATATGTAATGGAAATTGGAAGCATCAAACTTGGGTGTATCATCCATGATATCACCGGAATTCATATCGATTGGATCAATAATGAAATCATCCACATCAAGAGCAGGTGTATTAGTATGCTTATTGTGACCATTGGGGATATCAATGTTGCCATATGCAAAGTTTGTTTCTATTCCTTTTCCTTTATTTTTGACTGATTGTTGGCAGAGTTTCACCAAGTGTTTTGGTGTATGACAAGTACGTGCCCAATGGTTATTACTTCCACATCGGTGACATGCATTTGATGTGGTTACATTTGTCTTTTTATCACTTTCATACTTGGGCTTCTTTCCATTTTCTTGCCCTTAATGATGGGATCTTGTGTTCTTAAATTGAACACCATGATAACTTCCCCGGTTATATCCATGGCCACGACCACTAAGCCGATGGTAACCACGACCACAACTTCCACTTTGATCGTTATATGCTGCCACATTCGCTTTAGGTAATGGGGCTGTGCCAACCGGTTGGGTCTCATGATTTTTCATCAAGAGTTCGTTGTTTTGTTCGGCCACAAGTAAATATGAAATAAGGTCACAATATTTTGTAAACCCCTTTCACAAAATTGCTGCTGCAATATCACATTCGATGCGTGGAATGTGGAGAATGTTTTTTCCATCATATCCTCATCAGTAATATTTTGCCCACATAAAATCATTTGTGAGGTTATTCTAAACATAGACGAGTTATACTCGCTTATTGATTTAAAGTCTTGTAACCTTAAGTTGACCCAATCATAACGAGCTCTTGGTAATATAAATGTTTTTTGGTGGTCATATCTTTATGTTAATTTGGTCCACAAGTCAAGTGGATCCTTAACCGTTAAGTACTCGGTTTTTAAGTCGGCGTGAATGTGATGGCGAAGAAAAATCATCGCCTTTGTCTAATCTTGGGTGGATGTTGTATTACCTTCTTTAATTGTGTCACCAAGATTGTTGGCATTTAAATGTATTTCCGCATCCAACACCCATGACAAATAATTCTTTCCGGTAATGTCCAAAGCTAAAAATTCAAGCTTTACTAGGTTTGACATGTTGAACTATTTTATCAAAACACATGAATTAATATATGTCACTCAAGTTATATTCACGTCAATGTTGGAATACCATTGGTTACAATTTTGATTATTATGAAAGAGAAACATAGCAATATGATGACAATATACACCATCGGTTTTTTTATACAGAAAAAAAAACAAATGGGTCACGTAAAAATAATAATAATGCATCATTCAAACAAAATTATTCTAACATGTATGATGGCAATGAGATTTTATCAAAAAAAATTGACATATAAATTCAAACATGTACGTAAAATTCGTAATCAAATAAGTGGTGCGAATTATTTAGATTAATTTCAATTTATCTCAAAATAAATTCTTTTATAAATTTGAGCAAAACATCACACACAACTTTATTTATAATACAAAAATAAAATCATGTAGCTCCATATAAGGACCTCCTAAAAGAAGATTTTATTTAAGAAAGAATTGCAAAAACATTCAAAAATCTATTGTACGTTAATTAAAGAATGGATATAATGCTATCTAAATCATCCATAAAAAATATATTCAAAAGTACCTTTCGTTAGACTTTTCATGAGGTTTATATATATATATATGCTATCAAAATAGAACAATGATCATTAACTATGATTTAATTAAGTAATATAAAAGATGTTATGAATTTATGTATTTGATCAATTGAATCTAGATAAATATTGAAACAGTTTATAGTGGTTTTTCCCATAGTAACCTAATTAAAATTGTGAACAACAATTATCAATTTAGTCGTAGGTTTTTTTTATATAGTCATTCACCAATTATCATTCACCAAACTAAAATTATTAACACACACATCAAAATCATTAAGTTAAATTGTTAACTTATCTAAATAATATCATTATATAACATATTATATGGAAACAATAAAATCTCTAACACATCTCAAGATATGCATACTCACCATATGATAATGTGGATTAAACTTTCAAGAGTCATGCTGATAACGTGTTATAAACCTATTAGCAATATAGAGAAGATTGGAGAATGAGTTCTTATTGATATCTTAATATAGAGTATGAGCTCTCTATTTATAGGCTCATTACATTTATTACATAATAAACACATAGATAAGTTAAGTACATGTAGAGTCACAATATAATGGTGGAGAGTCACCATAATTACAATAATTCATAATAAATGACAACTATTATTTAATGTTAATAATAACTATTATTTCACATGTGAATCAAAAGTATTTATTTTATATATAAAATTTCAATTAAATTTATTGTTTTACATTTAATAAAATATTTATTAAATAGTTGTTTTACATGTAAAAGCCAATTAAATTTGTTGTTTAATGTTAATGAAAACTAATATTTCAAATATTAATAAAATATAGTTATTGTACATGTAAAAATTATTTTTTAGATGTAAAGCATTAATTAAATTTGTTATTATTATTTTACATGTAAAATGTTGATTAAACTTTTGTTTTACATGTAAAAGTTCAATTAAAGTCCGCTTTGCAGTTTCTAATATGTTCTTGTGGTATTGTTTCAGATGTAAAATTGTTTCATGACAGTTTATCATGAGGCATGATTCTGGTTGCTTGTGAATTGCTATAAAACAAACAATACAAAACAAGAAATTAAACTTTGTAAAACAACATATAAAGTAATAAACAGTAAATTGTGTTGGGATGAGAAAAAGCTTAAGGAAGATTGGAATCTTCTCAACCTACTTGAAAAATGACTAAGTATGGAAACCGAGCACACTTAGGCCTCCCAACAAGCTTAAACTTAGTCAAGAAAGTTTTGTTACTCTTCGAGCAAAGTTATCTTCTGGAATTCTTCTTAAGTGTTAGTTCGAGAAAACTACACTTCATCAAGCAAGGTTGTTCTTCAAGTCAAGCAAGGTTTGTTTCAAACCAAACTCTTGACTAAACCAAGCTAAAACCAAGTATTTTGGTGGATCGAGCAAGGTTTATTTATAATAAACAATGGTCACAACAAGCTTTAAGGAAGTTAATGAAGAAATTACTTAAGGACTTCTAACGAGCAAGGTTCAACCCCGAGCAAGCTACAGTGTCACCAGCACACTTGGATTTGTTCAAACAAGTTAAATAACAAAAGGTTGAAGGGATCTCTAAAGAACAAGTTTGCTCGTAGGATATATCGAGCAAAGTTTGGTATTATCAGGAAGATTGAAGCTCGCTTGAGGAATATTTTCTAAGAAAAATATTCTAAGTAAAGCTTACTCGGAGAACTGTTCCCCAGCATACTTAATGGTTATCAGGTCTGCTCGCTAAAGACAAAAGCTGCAAAGCTTACTCAAAGACTTGTTTACACTTAGAATATTTTGTAATACGTTTGACTATGTTTAGTATCAATCATTAGGGTTTCTAGAAGGAATGTCAGGGTATGCCTATAAAAGGAAACTTTAGGGCACGCCTATGATAACAATAGACACTGAGCGAATATTGTGATTTGACGGCTGTCTTTATATTGTACGGAAAAGCTGCCAAGAATACAAACATTCCACATAGGAACCCTAACTGATTTTCATTGTATCCTTCATAATATAAATGGAAATCTTTTGAGTTACTTTGTGTGTTTGTTACTTTCCAGTCCGTTGAGCAATATTAAGAGTATTATTGATTCCGCATTTAATATTCTTTTGTTCTTCATAAAAGCAGTTTGTCATAACCTGCTTGTGGACATTTTTGTATGGGTTACGACAGTGACTGATTGAGTGATTAAGTGAGCTATATGGGACCGAAAAGTGGTACCAGAACTGTGTTTAGCTGCATTTGTGAAGAACTATTGCTGAATATTGTTGATTTTGAAGTTGAAGAATGACGTCAGCTGACAACTGTTCCATTGGCTTGAGACGTCAGCTGCCCTGTTTTTCAATTTTCTCAGATCTACCATATTTTCGAGGTTTAAAAGTGTTTCTTACTCAGATCTATATTAAAGTTCTTTCCTTTATTATAGATCTTGCTTTTATCCGTCCAGATATATCGGATCTGAAGATTTTATCCACATATCTAATTATTTTTCAAGGGTGTTTAAGTTTTTGTTTGATTTTGTTAAGTTTTTCAAGTATTTTTTCCATTTCAAAATATTTTAAAAATACCAAAAATATGTCTGGATCAATGGATGAGGAAGAGGTTTCTACTAACAAGATTCCTAGGCTGTTTGGACAGGAAAACTATATTAAATGGAAGACCATGTTTGAAGCTGTTGTGTGCTACAATGATGTGGAGATGTGGAAGTCCATAAAAAATGGACCTTATGTCCCAGATGGCACAGACAACAACCAAACTGTTGAAAGACAAATGAAGAAGAAAGATGACAGAGCTTTGTCTATGCCGAAACTAGGTCTATCATGGGAAATACTGATTAGTGTGGCTTATCACACTACTGCAAAGGCAATGTTTGATGCCATTGTAGAAATGTTTGAAGGGAACACAGAGCTCAAAGATATTAAGAAGGATAGACTGAAGCAGCAGCTAGACATATTCAAGTTCAGAGAAGGTGAAAGACTAAGATCTGTTTTGAATAGATTTGTGGCCATTGTGAATGAGATCAAAACCACATATCTTGGAATAACTGATTTTGATATTAACAAGAAGCTCTTGTCATCCTTATCCGGAGAGTGGTACACTGCTAGAAAATTAATCAAGCAGAAACCCAACGTTTTAGCCCTCAAGCTTGATGATGTGATCTGCTTTTTGCAAGCTGCTGAACATGAGATGATTGAGAACAACATGATTAAGAAAGACAGGCCAAGCTTCCAAGTGGTAAATTCTCTTATTTCACCCGTGGGAAACTTGTCTACAAAGAACCAACAACAAGTCCCAATCATTGAAGAACCAAGTGAATATGGTGGTGAAAAACCAAGAGTATTTGTTGCTGGTCAGCCAAGCAATCAAGGTGGACAGTCCAGATTCAATGTTCAACTGTTGGATGATAATGATACATCATCAGTAGCTAGTGGAGAAGCACTCTATAATGATGGAAATGTGAATAATGGGAATTAGTATCAAGCACTCTTCTCAATATTTACTGAGTCATACAATGCTTTTGTGGCTAAGAATCTGATTCATACTAGTGTGGTTCAAGAGGATCTTGAACAAGTTGATGCTGATGATTTAGAATACATGGATTTGAAGTGTCATGCTACAATGTTATCCTTGAGAAGCAAGAGGTTGTACAACAGACCAGGAAGATCTTTGGTTTCAGGTCCAAATGATAGAATAGGTTTTGACAAGTCAAAAGCAATCTACTACAACTGTCAACAACCAGGACACTTTGATAGAGAATGCAATAAGCAGTTTAACAACTTTCAACTTCAGAACAAATATTAACAAAGAAATTAGTTTCAGTACCAAAACTAGAATGAAGGGCATCCAAGACAGTTTAACAACGTTCAACAGCAAAATCATCAAAAAGTGATCCCACAACAACAACCATATCAGAGAAACCAACAAGTCCCTCCACAAGCTCATGTTAATCAAAACAGAAACAATGCAAATCAACCAAGAAGTCAAGGGAATGTTACATTAACTCAACCACAACAAGAAGGGATATTTGATTGGAGCAACCATGCTAATGACATAGAAGATGCCAATGTAGCATTCATGGCAAAGATAGGAAATGAATCAGAGTCCTCTTCATCTCAGGTACATTCAAATCTTACAAATCTTGAATTACTTGAAATGAATGATTCTTTGAAAAAGAAAATTGTTACTTTGCAAAGTGAATGCTTTAAGAATAGAGCATTATTAATGTGTATGAAATGAGTGAAGAGACTTATGACAATCAAATCAAAATTTGGAACAAGACTGTATCGATAGCTATATAATCCAATCAAGATATGTTACTGAAATTGAAGAACTGAAGAAAATGTATCTTGATAAAAAGTTGAAGAATACTCAACTTCAAGTTGAGGTAGACATATGGAAGAACATAGTTTCTACTGGAAACATTTGTGGCAAGTTGAAAAAGATAAAGGATATGGATAAGTATAAGGTTGATCCTTCACATTTTAATGATAATTACTCATTGAAAGTTGACAAGGAAAAGAGAAATGCTTATCTTAAACAGTTTAGAGAAGTATTTGATGATAAAAAGGAGTTTGTTGAAAATTACAAGATGGTTGAGGTTGATGACAAGGGTGAGTTTGTAGCGAAGGATGTTGAAACAAGTGTTGAAAATTCTGTTGGTGTGCAAGTCCAAAAGATAACTTTGATGATGATTTGTTGGATAGAGATTACTTGAGTGAGTCAAGTGATAAAAGTTCAAGTAATGAAAGTCTAAAAGAAGAAAATAATGACAAATAGAATCCAAAGAACAATATTCCTTTGCTGCCAAAGATAACTCCCAAGACGAGAAAGCATCATGAGTAATTGAGAAGGGAACACAAATCTTTTGATATTTGTGGTGGTTCCAAGGCAAAGAAAAACAATGAAAAATTTGTATACAAAGTGCCACAAAGAAGGGAAAGTGTCAAAGAGAGCAAGAAAACAGAAGAAACAAAGAAAAATGATGACTTATGTATTCCTGTTTATCATGTTTTCTCTAACCAAGAATTGTTTGATATTGGAGAGGTAGAAAGCATGGAAGAATATGAAAGAAGACAGTCAAGGTTTAGAAGCAACAAAGATGACAAGCCAATCAAGATGGAAAAGATAATCTTTGTCAAAAGTTCAATTGAGAGACAAGACATCAAGATTTATGAATTTGTACCTTTCTCAATGAACTATGATGGTCTCATTACTCAAAAGACCATTGGAGTTGATCCTCCAAGACCAAGTGAGAGGTTTAAGAAGGGAAACTCAAGTGAAAGTTTCAAAGGTCAAGTTTGGTGTAAAATTTGTGATGTGTATGGACATCATACTGATTTTTGTAATGACAGGTTAACCTTCTAACCAATTCTTGTCTCTGACACAACTAAGTTTGGACAAGACTTTGGTTTGTACAAGAAAAAGTATAATGAATACTTGAACAAGGGTAAAAAGATGGTTGAAGAACCAGTGAGCAGTGTTGTAGAGGCAAGTAAGAAGAAAACTGAAGTTGTTCACAAGAAAGAAAATAAGAAGGATTTACTGAAAAGAAGAAAGCACCAATGAATAGACAGCCTATCAGAATTAAGCCTGATGTGGACTCTAAATCAGCAAAATCTGTTGAGTCTGAAAAATCACCATGATTTGAAGAGAAAATCAAGAAGAATGTGTTCAAGAAGAAGAAGTCCAAAGAACTAAATGGTGATGAGAATTTTCTTCTAAAACATACGTTTGAACCACATGGATTCTTGTGGAAACCAAGGGTTCAAGCACAAGGAGTGGTTGAGTAAAGGGAATATGTCATTGAAGAATGCACAAGCATAGTTCCATATGTTGGAAATTTGATTAAGTTTGGTTATGAATCTGATGATTCATGTGGGATTGTTTGTGATGACCCCAAACTTAATACAACAAGTGTTAATGTTGCTGATGATTTGCAAGTTGATTAAGCTTGTACTTCATCACTTAACTGATTCCTTTCTCTTTGATTTGTGCAGGAACAGTCCACACCAGTGAATGATGTATGGTATATGGAAAGTGGATATTCCAGGCACATGTCCTGTGACAAGAGGTCACTGGTGAATTATGAAGAAAAGTTTGAAGGACCTATTGCATTAGGGAGTGATGAAAATGGAGGGAACATTGTGGGGAAATGCATTCTCACTAATGGAAAAGTATCTTTTGATAATGTGTTCTATGTGGAAGGATTACAATATAACCTATTGAGCATATCACAAATGTGTGATAAAGGTTATAAGGTTGGTTTTGATGATTCTCACTGTTTCATCCTCAAACCTGAATTTGTAATTCCTCTTGATATGATTATGATGATGGCTCCTAGAAATGGGAACTTGTATGAACTAAGAATGAAAGATGCATTTCTAGAGGTGGCACTTGTTTTGTGTCAAAGGCCACTGAAAATGAAACAAATTTGTGGCACTGAAAGCTTTGCCATGTTAATTTGAAGAACATGAACAAACTTGTTAAGGGTGAAAATGTAATTGGTTTACCAACAAGGGAGTTCAAGCTGGATGACAAATGCATTTCATGTCAAAAGGGAAAACAACACAAATCAAAGCTTATAAACTCAATTGAACAAGTACTGGAAATGCTTCATATGGATCTTTTTGGTTCTGTGAGTGTTCCTAGTATTGGAAAGAAAACATATTGTTTGGTGATAAGTGATGATTTTTCAAGATATACCTGGGTTTAGTTTCTGAACTCTAAGGATGAAGTTGCTGAATTAATCAAAGGGTGTGCAACAAGAATGGAGAATCAACTGGATTTAAGGGTGAAGGTAATGAGAAGTGACAATGGGATTGAGTTCAAAAATGGTGTAATGGATGAATTTTGCAATTCTAAGGGAATGTTTCAACAATTCAGTGGCCCTAGAACACCAGAACAAAATGGAGTTGCTGAAAGAAGAAACAAAACACTGATAGAAGCAGCAAGAACCATGTTAGTAGATGCTTTCTTGCCTGTTACTTTTTGGGAAGATGCTATAAACACTACTTTCTATCTTCAGAACAGGGTCTTTCTCAGCAAAAGTCAAAACAAAACTCCTTACGAGATTTCATTCAAAAGAAAACCCTACATCAAGTTTTTCAAACCTTTTGGTTGTAAATGCTCATTGTTGAATACTAAGGATTATTTAAACAAGTTTCAATTTAAATCTTTAGATTTTTTCTTTGTTGGATACTCCACACACTCAAAAGCTTACATAATATATGTGAAAGATCATTTGAGTGTGATTGGATCTTCAGATGTCGTTTTTAATGAAAATAAATTAAATACTGTTGATGGAGCAACATGGCTGTTAGATCTAGAAAAGTTAATCAAATCTTTCAAGATGTACCCTGAAGATTTTGATGATACTTTGTATAGAACAAGTATCCCTGAAGAAACATCAAAACAGAATGTTGATTTGGACAAATTATGATCAAAGGTTGCTGAGAAGAAAAATGAATATTCTTTTAATGAGAAGGTAATCAATAGTGAGCCTGAAGATGAAATTGAGCAAACCGACAATCTTGAGCAACCACAAGATCAAGAGGCTTTGGTCAATAATGAAATGCAATCTAAAAATCAGAAAGATCAAGAACAAGATGAAAGTTAACCAAATTTTGAAACTTTGTTTCAAAGTTTAAACATTGGAAATGATATTGCTTCAACATCTCAACAGAATGTTGAAGAAGTTGCTGATTTGAACCAAACTGAATCAGATTTGATCACTAAAGAAATTGATGTTAATGACTCAAATCTTGATTCAACTATTACTTCAGATCAAATTGTGCAAACTTCCTTTGTTGAAAGAAATCATCCTCTTGAAAACATCATTGGGAACATTCATTAAAGAGTTACAAGATATGCATATGAAACTACAAACATTTGTTTGTACTCCTGCTTCCTATCCCAAATTGAACCCAAGAACATAGTTTAAGCTTTAAAAGACAACAGTTGGGTGGAAGCAATGGAAGAGGAGTTGTCTCAGTTTAAAAATATGCAAGTATGGAAACTTGTGGACAAGCCAAAGGGAAAGTACGAAATTGGCACCAAATGGGTTTTCAGAAACAAAAGGGATGAAGAGGGATTGTAATGAAGAACAAAGCAGACTAGTTGCACTATGAAGCTTACAAGAAGAAGGAATTGATTTTGAGGAAGTGTTTGCACCAGTGGTAAGGCTAGAGGAAATCAGAATATTTCTAGCCTATATTGCTCCAAAGAACATCAGAGTATTTCAACTGGATGTTAAATCTGTTTTCTTAAGTGGAAAAATAGAAGAGGAGGTGTATGTCACTCAACCTTCGGGTTTTGCTGATCCTGAGTATCCTAATAGAGTATACGAATTGAACAAGGCTCTATATGGACTACATCAAGCTCCTAGAGCTTGGTATGATGAGTTGTCATACCACCTACTTGTTAATGGATTTCACAGGGAACCATTGATAAGACCCTCTTCTACAAGAAAAGAGGAAGAGAATTACTCCTGCTTCAAGTTTATGTTGATGATATCATTTTTGGATATACAAATGAACAGATGTTCTTGGAGTTTGAGGAAGTTATGAAGTCAAAATATTGCATAAGCTCAATGGGAGAAATGAATTTCTTTCTTGGTTTACAAGTTCTGCAAAAGAAGGATGGCATATTCATTTGTCAATCAAAGTATATACAAGACATTTTGAACAAGTTCAAATGTCAAGACTTGAAGACTGTTTCTACTCCAATGGACACCCATGAGAAGATGATAGCTGATGAAAAGGGGGAGCCTGTTGATGAACATGAATATACAGTCAAAATTGCATCATTGATGTATCTGACTGCTTCAAGGCTTGACATTATGTTTCCTGTTTGTGTGTGTGCAAGATTCCAATCAAGTTCAAAAGTGTCTCACATGACTACTGTCAAGAGGATTTTTAGATATTTGAAAGGAAAACCTGACTTAGGGATATGGTATCCAAAGAGCCATGCCTTTGATCTAATTGCCTACACTGATAGTGACTACGATGGCTGCAGCATGGGTAGGAAGTCTACATTAGGAGGATGTCAAATCCTGGGAGACAGGCTAGTGTCATGGCAATGCAAGAAGCAAACTACCGTGTCAATCTCTACTGCTGAAGCTGAGTACATTGCAACATCTGCCTGCTATGCACAAGTCCTTTGGATTCAGCATAAACTGCTGGATTATGGTTTGAATTACTTGAACACTCCTATTTTCATTGAAAATACGGCTGCTTTGTTCATTGTTAAGAACCCTGTCCAACACTCAAAGACCAAGCACATTGAAATTAGACACCATTTCATTAGAGAATGTAATGAAAAAGGTCTAACTAAAATAAAAAAAAAAGTCGACACTAGTGACAACTTGGCTGATTTGTTCACCAAACCACCGGATAGAACTAGATTTGACTTTCTCTTGAAAGAATTAGGAATGATCAACTCTGATGAAGTCTGATTAATAATGTGTGTTCATTGTGCTAACTGACTATCTTTAGAAAGGTCTTGATGAGTGAGTTGTGTTTGATCTGTGAATCTGTGTCTATGTTTAACTGTTATGTTCTTTGAATGAACATTTGTGTGACTTAGGTGTCTATGATACTTAGGTTTGAATTTAGTGACTGTGTGTGATATCAGGATAAATGTGTCTTAATATGATTTGATATTATAAATCTGAATATATGGATAATATGATGTGATGATGTGATTAGATAGGATAGAATTTGCATAATTAGTCTTGATTGAACATTATGTTAAGTCTACTTGTGTTAATTCTTGTCATTCATGTTCTGATTATTCTTGAATATGTTACTCTTTGTTTGTGTCAAAATATGTCTTTGTATTAAACTTGCATGCTCAAATGAATGTCTTTCAAGAAACTTTTCACAAAACATTTTTGACAAACTGAGCAAGTTGATGATGTGGATATATGATAAGATTATTCAGTTCAAAGCTTTAAAGAAGATTAAAAGGTTTTCAATGAAAATTGATACAATATTTTGGGGAATGATAGTAGATTGATTATTTATGCCAATCATATTGATTTAATAGGCTAAAAAGACTATTAATGCGGTCATTAATATGTATGGTTGCTTTCCATGATGTGTAAAAACTGAGGTGATATAAACATAATGAAAATGCTAAGCTTAACGTGGAGATACATTGTTAAATATGCATGTTTCAAGATAATTCTCTCCGAATGATAGACAGAAAAGTGATTATCCAGTCATACACAAGCCTGGTGGTATTTGGTCACTCAAAATGAAACATCTTATAGATATGACAAAGAACAAATGTGAACAAAAATTTTATTATCAACCAAAAGTTGAAAATGTTCACAAAGTTTGAAAGAAAATCAAACAAGAGGGTTAAAACTAGAACTACAAAGGTGGGGCATTATTATAAGTTCTAAGCATCGTGAACGGATGGCTAGTAAGTCCGTATTGCGTGGTATGTAAGTCCAACGTTCAACCTCAACTGTTTGAAATGTTTTGAAAAGAAAAATTCATTAAGAAAAGTTTATATGTGTTCTGTCATGAAAATAATTTGACCAAATATCAGGGGATTGAAGTCAAATTGGGGTGATCTGGTGAAAGCCAAATAAGCTTTGAGAAGAGATATGGGACATCATAGTACAATAAATGTTATCCGTTTTTGTATTATGCACTTAAATGAACCTTAAGCATATCACCAAAGTAATGAAATTCATGCTAAGTCTAGACCTACTATTAACCTGCCTGATTTGTCATGATAATGCTGGGAATAAAGTATTGAAAGGTGACTTAATCTATATGATGCCATGTTGAGATCTATTCATAAAAGAGAAATAGTTGGAAGGATATAACTGAAATTTGATCTCATTATGCACCATTTGCTCTTAAATTTTGAACTTTAATGATAAAACTGTTTGAAATATTGTTAAGTCAAAAAGAGTTGCATTTTAACCTTGAATATGTTTGCGTATGTTAATTTGAGTAAACTTTGATGCTTTTAAACTTTCGAGTAAACTTAGATGTTTTTATTTGAAGTTTAAATCATTCGAGCATACTTGATACTTATTTGTCCTTAAGAGAACTATTGATGTATTATCGAGTACACTTTAATGATTTTATACTTTCGAGTAAACTTGGATGTTTAGAAAATTTTCTTTGTCAAGCACACTTGATGAATATGTGATACTTGTATGAATATGCTTTAAATACTTGTTTCGAGTAAACTTGGGTGTTTTAGTTGAAATTTGTGTTTGTCAAGCATACTTCATAGATTTGGATTGAAATATATGTTATTTTCTGAAATTACTGTTTTCGAGTAAACTTTGTTTATCGAGCAAACTTCATGTTTAGAGCACACTTGTCTATTAATATTATATTCCAAGTGTTCTCCAAGCATACTTGCTCATTTCCGAAAATCTCAAGAAAACTTCACTTTCTGAGTACACATTATGCTTAGAGCACACTTGCATATCAAAGGATAACAAGCTCTCTCCAGCACACTTTGCACTCTTGAAGTATTTTTGAGTATACTTTGCTTTAAAGTACACTTGAATGAATATTAGTTAAATTTTTTCTTTTTTTAAGTATAATCGAGTAAGGTTTGTGAAGATAATGTATTTGAGTAAGGTTAACAATTAGAAATACCTCTAAGTTATTATTTTTGAACTCTTTATTGATTCCGAGTATGGTTGCCTATTTGATGAAGTATACGTGATTATTTAACTTGTGATATAGTTCTCGAGCAATCTTGTATATTTGAATAAGCTTCCTTCATCTTATCCACTTAGTTTAGTTTTTAATTACTTTAAAATATCTGAACAAACTCTGGGACAAGCAAGCTTTGGAAATGAACTTTATCGAGCAGGCTTTGTACTGGTACATTTTAAATTGGGTTTTTGGCAGTATTCATGTGTAAAACAACAAAATTCATTTGAAACCCACTTTTAAATGTGTACAACACACACTATATAAGGGGGACTTATAAAAAATTTTCATTTAACCTTTTTCCCTCTTTCCACCCTGCATTATTGCCGACTTGCTCACTACCTAGAAACCCAATCGTTTGTTTTTAATCCTAACCTAAGTTTCTCAGCCAACTTAATCTGACTCGGTAAGCTTCAATTGAATGATTTCCAACACTCAATATATGGTTTAGGTTTATTAAAGTTCATGTTTACTGATAATTCTATTTTATGTGTAGGTTATCAATTTGTCAAAAAACAGGTTATTAAAGACTATCTTTCATTTCTTCTTCAAATTATAACTTATTACATGTTAAAGCTATGAACTTTAATGACTAATCGTTTCTTTGAATGTGTTCTAGTCTATGTGTGTACAGATATGACGCATCTGTTTGAGAAAAAGCACAACATGTGTGCTCTTCTCCAGGTCACTGATGATAATAGACCTGTTGAGTTGATGATTAGATGGATGCGGTGGTCAAATATTCGTTTTTCACTGACGGAAAGCCCAATCATATACAGAAATCATCAAATCAATTTCTGGAACTCCGCTGAACTGATAAATGATGAATTTGGAAGAAGTATTGAGGCTACTATGGCAGGACATGAGGTGGCAATAATAGAAAATTTGATAAGGGCCAACCTACAATTGCATGATAATGTGGAAGCTCCCATACATTTTTCTACCAACCGCTTGTTGAAAATATTTCAAGAAACAATGGGTTACCAGGGAGATGTCCATGAGGGACAATTTAAGAAGGGGATGTTTCCCAACCTGTAACGATTTTTGATACATCATATCATACATGGATTCACACCAAGAAGGGGAACATGGACCGTCATGAGCAGGGACATTGCCAATGCCACAGTTGCAATCATTTACAACCGGCCGTTCAATTTTTAAAGACTTATCTTGAAGGCTTAGTGGAAAATTTGGGAAAGCTATAAGTGATAGATTTTGTCTATCCCAGATTCTTGCAAATTATTTTCAGTATTGTGAGCCCCGATTCACCAACCTTGGGAACAACACACGCTTTACAAGATCTAAATGTATACAGGAGGACAGCAAGGTTGGCGTCCACAAGTAACTTTGATCCAAATGTTGAATTTGACATTTTTGCCATGGTTAATTGATAACAACATGCAAATTATGGAGGTGCCAGAATCACCTAGGGTGACTCCTGAGGAGGGTGAGAGTTATGATGATGATGATGATTATGATTTTGATAATGATAATGGAGGCAATGATGATAATGGTGATCATATGATTTTGGAGGTGGAAAACATTGAACAAGTACATGTTGAGGCTCGGGGGGAGACTTTAAACCTAACCCAACCTATTCATACACCACCCACCTCACCCCAAGACAATTCACCACCACAATACCAAGCCAATGACCCTTATTCCATCTCCACCAACTTCACCATTAATCCAAGCCAATGATTATGATTCCGTGACATTCGTGACAAAACGAGGTATACCTTATTCATTACGTAGCGAGTAAACGATAAATCAGTTAATTCGTAGCGATTAAATGAGTAACCGACCGGTACTGATTATGACCCGTTTATGTTCTGAGGGGTCATATATGAGTTATATATATATATATATATATATATATATATATATATATATTATAGAGGCTAACATATTTATAGTTAGGCCCCAGTACTTTTAAAACCATTTAAACGAAAAAGGTTTCGTTTATTGATATGCTATGAGTTTAAACGCAATCGTTAACACCAAAACGAGCATCGTAGCATCCGTTAAGCCGAAAAAGATTTATAAAACACTTATATGACATGTTCTAATCAATCCGTGAAAATATTTTGGATTTTTACAACGAGTCAGTACGTTTTTCTTATTTTACAAAAATAGGCTGAAAAACACTCGTTTTTGCGCTATTTTTCGCACTCGAACTAGTTTTCTTGCGAAAAACCGAACCCGAATTAAGTTTTGGACCGAAATTTACGTGTATCAAGAAAACCGAGGCACCATTGGGCCAAAAAGAGGCCCAATGGGCCCCGTATACTTGCGGCCGCAAAAGGGTGGGACACCCCCCCTTGGTTCTAGCTTGTTGTATATAATAGAATAGTAAGATATTTATCACTTTCACCAACTTAATATCAAGATCAGCTGAGTTCTTCATCATCCCTTCCAAAAACCCTAAAGGTAAACATTAAATTCTTGAGATTTCAATCTTCTTTAGTAAGATTTAAACATGGAAAATTAGGCTTTGATTAGTTTTAAACATGTTTAACTATTCATAAACCATAAAAATCAAGTAAAATCATGTATTGATTTTAAACATGTCTACAAAGCAAGAACATATTGATTTTTGGTCAAAAACGCGGTTTAGAACATGAATACGACGTTTTTACGGTTTGAAAGTTCGGTTTAAAACCAAAACCGAAACCCTAATTAACAAGGCTGTTCAATGGATGATTTATGCTTGGTTTGATGTTATATGATATTATATACTTATTTCGCAATCCAGGACCCGGAAAGTCGTTTAAACTATCGAAAATCACCGAAAACCGACAAGGTAATACCGTATTTCTCGTTTAGGGGCTGTTTAATATTATGTTGTGACGTTCTTTTTTTTAGCTTGTGAAAATTTTCAGGGACATTAGGGATCATATAAATGAGTCCCTGTTCAAATTTGGTAATTTGTCGATAAACGGAGAATATTTGGCAAATTTGTTACCGTTTATTGACGTTTATTTGGAAAAAATAGTTAAACTTTATGAAAATTTATGAAATTTTGTTTGGAAACATTAAATGTGATTTTAAGATCACTGGTAAAGTTTGGGGACAATTGGACATGTCTAAGTATGGTTTGTGCAAGGGTGTTTATATCGAGTTTTAACAACCGAAAAACGCACAAAACGGCATTTTGGACAAAGAGTTAGATTCTAGAGATTTTTAAGGAGATATGTGATGATATTGAGATCACTTGGAAAAACTATCGGATTTTTCGGATGTCGTTTGGTATAAACGGGCTATTTATTACTTAATTATAACACAACAAATGAATTTTTATAAATAGATAATTAATCATAAAATTTCTTAATATATTTTTATAAAATTCTCATATTTTAATTTATTTTTTAAATTTTTTTCATAATTTATATATAAGTATATAATTAGTTATGATTAATCAAATATTTAAACTATATTTGTGTTAACGAAACCGGCGGTTTTGTGTTTAACGAACTGACTGATATGTCAAAATGTTGAGTCAAGATTTGACACAAAACTGATCAGATGGAAGATTGGAATCTTCTCAACCTCCTCAGAATTCGCTAAGTATGGATCCGGGCAAACCTTAGACCTCCGAGCATGCTTTTACTTAGCCGGGCACGATATTTTATCTATCGGGCAAGGTTATCTTCACTAAGTCTTCTTTAGTGAATGTCCGAGTAGGGTTTGCTAATTAGTACGTGACCGGGTATGGTTCACTAATATATTCAAGTCCGGGCAAGGATCACTTTATCAAGCAGGTTTGTTCTTCATAGCCAAGTAAAGTTCACTTCCGAGTAAGCTTTAGGCTAACCAAGCTCAAGAAACCAAGTATTTGGAGATCGGGCAAGGTATTCATTAATAAAGATGGTCCGGGTATGCCCAGTGTTTAATGAAGTATCACAAGTATCATCGGGCAGGATTCAACTCTAGCAAGGT
This sequence comes from Bidens hawaiensis, assembly GCF_021521415.1. Classification (NCBI taxonomy): domain Eukaryota; kingdom Viridiplantae; phylum Streptophyta; class Magnoliopsida; order Asterales; family Asteraceae; genus Bidens; species Bidens hawaiensis. Next base: position 124,130 of record NW_027495784.1, on the reverse strand, counting down.
AAAGTGCCTCCGAGCACACTTTGCTAATAAGCTTATTCCAGGAAAGGAGTTGATAGGACCATTGAAGAACAAGGTTGCTCGTAAGGATTTTTCGGGCAAAGTCTGATAAAGCCAAGAAGATTGAAGTCTACCCGGTGAGTATTTTACTTGGTTAAATACTCTTCAAGTAAAGTCTACCCGGAAACTGATCCCGAGCACACTTCTATGTTACCAAGTTATGAAGGATGGCCGAGCATACTCGGAAAGACAAGATTGATGCAAAGCCTACCTGGAAGACTTGTTTTACACTTAGAATATTTCCGAATATGTAATTTGAATATGTATTATCGGGTAGGGTTTCTAGAAGGAATGACAGCTGTCTACAGGTGTCAGGCCTATAAATGGAATAATTTATGACACACCTAAAAAAGGAAGGACATAAAACAAGGCAGATAGTCACATTTATTAAGAAAGAATTTTATGTGTGACGGCTGAAACCTTCCTTATCAAGAAACCCTAAAACGATTATCCACTTTGTATGATTCATTTATATATACGGAAATCTTTTGAGTAATTCTTGTTTGTGTTTATTACCTTTGAATACGTTTTAAGCAACCATGTGTTTATTATTGATTCCGCCTTTAACAAACGGTGAACTTTCTAAATATAGCAACCCGTCATTAACTCCCTTATCAACACGTCTATTTGTGTGAGTTATGACATGATTTGAGTAAGATCCAGTTGAAATCGGGGACCTGACAAGTGGTATCAAAGCTCGTTGCTGCTATTTTGGAAAGATTCTTGTTGCTGATTGAAGATTTGAAGAAAGATGACGTAAGCAGACCACTGTTCCATTGATTCGTGACGTCAGCAGCTCTGTTCTTCATTTTTTTCCAGATCTTCATAATGTACAACGTCACAATCTATGACTACGGTCATGTTCTGGGCTTATCAGCTATACCCAGACTAGTTATACAATCCGATTTAGTTTAACACTGTACTTGTATTAATAGTACGATATCGGTTATAGGAGTCAAGCTATAATTGAGGCACCTTACTTACTAATACATATTACCTGCTCAAACTACGATAAGGTGAGTTTGTCGACCCCACTTTCTAAACCTTTTTACAAACTTTTGGGGTGGAAAGCATGTTTATATATACATATCTATATACTTAAAAACGTGTGTTGATGTGAATTATCTAAGTACTAACACTTGAAAGTCCCCACAAACACAAGTGATTAACTTCGTGCCGGTGACGTGTGGATAGTACAATCGGTTTGAAAAACCCAACTGACAGGGCCGGAGGGGTATACCGGAACCTGTTAACCCAGTTGCACATTGTCATTTATACTTATTACATTCGGCTATGTGGTGTTGGACAAAGTACATACTTGGGGCAAAGTGACTGTTAAATGCCAACGGGAGTACATGGGCAAGGGTGGCCTTGCGTTTTAGCGTGTTTCGGTTTCACTTGTGGCTTAGTATAATACATCATACACATACTTATATACATACGTACTATGAACTTTACGAACTCGTATACTTATTTGTTCGTACTCGTGAAACTTGAAACTCACCAACTAGACGTACTTGAAACTCACCAACTTTCCATAGCAATATATGATAGATGGCTCCTTAAACCTTAAGTGAGCATCTTTGGCACTAAGGAGATAGCATACGCATTTTAAAGTCCACCCTTTTCTAATATCATACCATCTCGATAATGTCAATTTAAGTTGGCAAGTAGTTTCGTATAGTAGAAAGATTAGTATTGACTTCGATTTCTCAAATACCAATTCTAACAACTTCTGGTGATTGTAGTTTATCACACAACCTCCCCTTGGTTGATTTATGTAAGTTATAATTACACATTCCGTTAACATATGATTTCTTTAACTAATTTGATATCCTAAGCAAAGCTATTTTCGGATTACCAAGGTTTAGAAAAATACATCATAACTTATATCTCATCATTTCTAAGTACAATATAAGGATCCATGTTTCGATAATGTATCAAAGTATTTCTCTCTCTCAAGAACAGAACGATTGTCAATGGAATTGACAACCACCAACTTTGAATTAGTGATTTAAGATGGTGAAACATTTATCATCAAAGGATAATTGTAATATAACCATGTACTTTACTAGACTACATCACATATCTTGATTAATTATCAAGTAAAACAAAGCTTCTTCATAGATTTTAGATGGTAAAAGGAGTTTAGCTCATAATGAGCATGATGATAAACATTAAGATGATTGATAGTAACAAACACATGATTAAACTTGGAACAATCTAACCAAATGTAGATGAATCCTTCTTCTTAATGATGGTAATGATTATTGATGATGATGATTGATGGTGATGATCTCCAAGCCTTCAAACTCTTCACTAAATCTCTAAAGTGAGTGTTAGTATGTGTTTTTATAAGAGAGAATCGGATAGAAATCTCTTCAAGGCACACTCTTCAAATGGCACAAGAGCCACTATTTATAGGCAATCTGGAGCGTGAAGCACGGCCCCGTACTTGATGAGCACGCCCCCTGCATTTTTATGACATGTGCCAGATTTTTTTTGTCTTTTCTGTGACGTGGCCATGGCCCCGTGCTTTTAATGACAAGTGCTAATTCTTTTTGTCGTTTCTGGAAGGTAAGCACTGCCCCGTGCTTCCTGAGGCACGCCCCCGTGCTTTTTACTGACATGTGCTAATTCTTTTTGTCATTTCTAAAAGGTAAGCACGGCCCCGTGCTTCCAAAAGCACGGCCCCGTGTTTCCTGAAAGCACAGCCCCATGTTTTGTTGTTTTCTTTGGTTTTTCTTTGGCTTTTCATTCGTTTCTTCGTTTGAGGCTTGGATTTACCTGAAAATACATTTTAACATGATAAGTAGTTATTTTAACTATATTATACGATAGAAGTTGCAGTTTTTAGACATTATTTGATGCTAAAAATATGTATATTTTTATATACATCAGTGATCAAACTTCATTTCTTACCATTCGTGCTACCATTCGTCTGATTATTTGTGCTACCATTTGTTACTGGCTCATTTGTTTGAATAGTAGCCTATTTGTAATAATTATTAACTCATTCACTACAAAAACAATACCCATTCTCTATAACCATTCATTATAATATTTGGTTCATTCGTTAAACCATCTTCCATTTGTTACCAAAACCAGATTGTTGCTCGTTAAAATAAATCCACATTCATTACAAATTTTACAAGTTTAACCCAAAACTTTCATTACTTGACAGTTTTACCCGTAGCTTTTCAGGTTTAACACTTTGTACCCCATATTTTTAGAAAATGGCTAATTTCAACGTGTTAGTTTCTCAGAATATGTTTATGCAACAGATGCTGAGATTGGATCACACTCGAAGTGTCCAAGATTGATGAAATTAAATGACTTTGCCAAGTGGGAGCCGAGATTTAGAGCTCATTTAGGATCCGTACATTCTGATTGTTATCGAAGCCTTAATAACGTCTATAGTCCTTCTATGATTGGTAATCCAAGTACCAAATATGAAGAAAAATTGTTTGATACTTACAGTCAAAATGAGAAGAAATCTTTATAGATTGAGACTAAAGCTTATTCGATGTTGACCATGGATTTACCTGATAATATATTCCATCAAGTTGGGAGTATTAAGATCCGTGCTTCACTTTTTCAACATTGGAGAATGAGAAGTATGGGAAACACGTTGGAAAGCAAAAAGATCATGTAAAAGTTTCAATATTGAAACTTTTGTTTATTAAAGGGAGAGACCGTTGAAGAAATGTTAACTATATTCAATCATCTTATTGCCGAAATAAAAAAATTAAAGTTGGAACCTACTCAATTTAACCAAATTGACACTGTTAAGAACTCATTGCAAAATTCATATTCCACATTCTTACTAGGGTGAGGAAAGGGAATATGCTTTAAGAATGAGGAGCTGACTACATTGGAGTTTATGCAGAAGAATGAGGAAAGGGAATATGCTTTAAGATGGCAGAATTCTTCAATGGATAATCAAGATCTTACCCTCTATGGTGGTTTTTTACCAATGAGTAGCAGTTTAGTTACAATTTCTGCAATTCTCATAATCAAGAAGTTCCTCAAGTTATTAATGAGTCTATGCCAAATGATTGCTTTATGGCATTCAGTACCTATAATACTGATGGGTCAAACACTTCATTTGCCGGTGCTAGTAATTCTTCTTTAGCTCAACCATCGAATGTAAACACGAAGGAAGAAGAACAATACTTTGCTTTCTTAAGTGCATTTACGAGTTCCTATGAGCAATTGGCGGGTGGTAAAATTGCCACAAGTGAGTTAACTGATAAAGATTACAGCCAGATAGATCCGGATGGTTTGGAATTGATGGATCTTAAATGGAATATGGCGATGATTGTAAGGAAAGTCAAGAGGTTCAAGCAGAAAACTGGGAAAGATCAATCTACTTTAAACAAAAGAGTCGGTATTGATAAGTTAAAGGTGCATTGCTACAATTGTCAAGACCTTGGACATTTGACAAAGAATGTGATAATCTCAAGAATGAATACAATGGACCTCGTAGTCAAGATCAAGGTGATGGAAAGAAGTATTTTGATTCCAAAGAAAAGACTTCTGGGGTTATATCTGTGAAACCAAGAGGATCACAAGCGTTATTGACTTTTGAGCGTGTCGACTGGAACCAAAGACTTTTGGGAAGTTATTCTAATGGTAACCAGGCAAATCTTACAATGTTCGAGTCTGTTGAGAATTTTCAAGACGCAAGGGGTGAAGGATTGATTGCTGATAGTGGCAAGTCATAAATCGAGTCTGATTCCGACGTGTCTAGCCACGAGCCTAAAAGTTCTTTTGCATGCATGGCTAAGATCGAAGAGGTTAGTCATAATCTTTCTAGTGTTGACAATGATAATGTAAAAGGTGAAAATGTGATTGATGTTGAAAATTTATCTTGTGCTCATTGTGAAAAAATTAAGTGTATGTTCGACATAATTCGTGTACATAATGAGAGCTTGATGAAAGATTTAGCGATAGTTCATGATAACTATCAACAAGACTCTCGGAGCAAAAAATTACAATTAAAAATTGTGAGACTGTCTAATAGTAATCATGATCTTAAGGGTGAACTTTCAGGAAAGCTAATTATCACTGATAGAAAGTTTCAAGAAATTCTTAAGTCAAGTACAAAAATTATTGAACTTGAAAACGAAGTACTTGAGTTGCAAAACAAGTTGGAAAAGTTTGGAAATTAATTATTTCTGTTGAATGAAATAATCGAAGTATCTGGTAAACAAAAAAAATTCTAAAACTGGCTTTGGATTTGTTGAGGTTCCTCCACCGTTTTACAATGTATATTCAAATAACCCATTTTCAAGAGAGAAATAAAATGTTGTAAATGATAGTTTTTCAACTGTTAATCCACCTCAAATGGTTGAACCAATAATTAATGTGGAGAAACCTAAACACATTAACCAAGAAAAACCAGTTTTCGAATCCTCAACTCAAGGAACTTAAGTTCAAAGTAACAAAGTTTTTGTTGAAACTACTGATGAAGTAGTAATTTAGGATGTTGTGAGAACCGAGCCCCGGTGCGGAAGCGTGAAAAATATTGTCAATACCAATCAACGGTGTGGAGCTCGGAACCAGGGTTAGTATCGAATCTCATTCTGATTTACTCTTGAATGATGATATCAGTTGGACGGATGAGGTGTATTGGGAGAGAGCCTGATTTGATTAACAATCAACAATAAAGTAGGATGAACAATTGTAATCAAAACACAAACAAGATAGAAAAGGTAGTATGAAATATTAGCCGAATGATTCTCATTAAGATGAAACACTCATACATACATTCATACGTACAATCAATTAAGAAATATCTCAGCCGCCACCAGGAGAGCTCATCCTGGCGGCAGAGACTCTCTCAAAGGGATAAAACCCTAAATCTCACACATACACAATACAGTCACTCATACTAGACAAATGAATAAAAACATCTATTTATACTAGTCTAGCATGACTTGGTCTTCAAGCCATCCACCCTTGGTTGAGACCAAATAATATATTTTTCACCCACAGATTAATTTGATGCGTCGGTCTAAAATATAAGTCCCAACAGATGTGTTCAAACCAAAAGAAGTACACAAAGAAAAGAACATTCCTTGTTCTAATCACATTTTATGTGAACCTCACTAATTTGAGGAAGCTATGTATGGTTCGAATACATTTAAAGTAAACAAGTCAAAGGTAAACACCAAGAAATCAGAAAAAACTGACCATGTCTGATGAGGATTTTATGAATTTCATTACTCCAACTGCTAGTAAAGCAAAATCAAGGGGTTTTAATTTAAAGAGTTTTAACAAGGTTTTCTATGAGAAAGACATTCCATTACACTTGATCAAATCGGAATTGATCGAGAGTATCCTTCAAAATGAAACATCGAGCTTACATGATCTTGAAAAAGCCTATGCAACATCCAAATTTTTGAATAAAAAAGTTTCTAAACCTATCTTAAAACAAAATGTGAAACTTGTTAAACCTGTAAAGCTTGTTAATTCTGTTAGTGCATGGTTTTGTCGTCTCGGTCTTTGTTTATCTGTTGTAATTATTATATTATTAATGAATTGGGTATTTTGGTGTAACGATTCCGACGAAACCAGGGATACCCTAACCGGTAGACGATAGTTACGTCATATTTTATGTCGGGTACATGAGTTACCATGGTAATTATACGAGAATACATGGTTCACTGTATTGATTGTACGTGAATATATAATTCATCGCATTGAATATGCGATTAATCGATTGATAGTTATTGAAACCCGAACGAATCGAGGGGTTCAATCATAGACGAGATATATGATATTTAGTGATTTTACGAAGTATTAAAGCTTCGGGATAAGTGAATTAAAGCACGGAAAAAGAATTTTGATTTAATGGTACGTCGGTACATTAAACGAAACCTTTAATACTAAACCGAGCAAGAGACGATCGATCAAGCCGAAAAAGATGCGCAATCATTAATAATATGATGTTTTAAGTTAATGAAAGTCATGGTTTAAGTTTTTAAAGTTTTTAAATCGGTTTTAAATAAATTTCATTTTTAAGCCGAAAAACGACCGTTTTAGCCTCGTTTTAAGCCGAATTAAACATTTAACCGAAAAACGAACTGAACCAGATTATCCAAAACATTATCCGGATTACGAGAATCCAAATGTGTGGATAAGAATGGAGAGGTGGGTCCCACCCCACCCCCCTATCAAGTCCGATCGGTCTCCATGGGTTTACCCCATTTCATTTTCTTTTTTTTTTTACACCAACATATCAACATCCTTCAATCCTCTCAAGATCATGATCCAAAACCGAGAGTTTGTAGCAAGAAAACAAGGTAAAGAATCGAGTTAATCACGTTTCCATCTTCGTTTCTTGAGTTTAATTGCAAGAAAATGAGGTTTCAATGATGAAAACCGATTCTTGCATGATCAAGTGATGTATACGGGTTATAAAAGGGATCTTGGTCCAAGAAAGGAGTTAAACGAATCAAAAACGAATTTTTACGGTTAAATCTTTGTTTTTGGAATCATAACCGAAACCATGAAAGAAATGGCTTGATCGTGAGTGTAACTTGCTTGGTATTGTGGTATGTTGTTTGTAGGCTCTGTGTTTAGTGGTAGATAAGGCGGAAAGACGAGTTTGTAGCTTGTAGTGGCGGAAAACGAAAGGTATATTCGGTTTATGTTCGGTGTATGTGTTTTGGGACAGATTGTTGATGGTTTAGAGTTAGGTCATGAAATTTTACAGGGATTTTCTACACATGAAAATAGGAGTTCTGTGAATGTTTGGTAATTTTTGGACAAAGGATGAATATTTTGTGAATTTAATGCTCGGTTTTGGCTAAAAATGGTGAAAAATAGTTAAATATCATGAAAATTTCTGGAAAATTTCAGATAATCTTTTTATATCATGTATAAGTCACACACAAAATTTGAGGTCAGTTGGAGAAGTCTAAGTAGACTTTTCGTTTAAACGAGTTCTAGGGTTTTCTAGCTCGGTTTTAGTGAAAATGGCATGTAAAAGAAGATTTTGGTTCTGGAAAAATTATAGGGGACTATGTGGATGGCAGGGGACATCCATAAAAAATTTGGTATTTTTCTAAGGTCGTTTGGTATTTACGACATATTTAGTGTTTAAATGGTGTTTAAAAATAGATAAATAAATTTTAAATGTAAAATTTAATTCTGGAAATATTGCTATAAATTTCCCCACTGTCAAAATGTTATTTGTGCAAAATTTCAAGATCCGAGGTTAAACGGATAATTATTTGTGCTAATTATCAAACTTTTAAAGTTAAAACGCGTAAACCGGTGAAGTTCGCTTAAGCGAGCTGACTGGTGTATAAAAACCCTAAAAATGAACTATTTTCATATAATTGAGTTAAACAAGTAAAAATGAATCATCCGAAAATAATTCGGATGATTTGGGTATTTTTAACCGATTTAACAGTTTCCGGTACGCCAAATACGGAAACGGGTCCCGCGGCCAATCGGGGCGTCTAAACCGAGCTGTAATTTCACATCTTTAATTAAATTATCAGTCAACCACTACTCTCGGGTCGTGTGTGACCAAACTCTTTTTTGAAACGTAAAAACGGATAACCGTGCTAGGCACGCAAAACGAGAAAAACGACTAAAAGTAGTTGTGACCATGGAACTCTAAACGATATCACAATCTAAGTCCGGAGAAGTGTTTCTGGGTTAACCTTGCCCCCAGAACGGGTACAGTGCTGGGTTAACAGTGTCCCCAAATGTACCGGTAACTTGGTTAAAGTTATATTAATAATGAGTGTATAGTAACGATCGTAGGGATCATATTACAGATTGGACGTGTTAACTGATAATGATTGTTGTTACCTGCTTGCATGTGCTAAGGTGAGTTTCACGAACCCCTTTTTCTGAACTGTTTTCGAATATTTTCTCGGGGCGGAAGCATGTTTTTACTGTAATGTTTAAATACATACTGAACGCATGGACTTGCGTGGATTTATATATATTTTATTGTATGGGAATCGTACGGAAATGTACTAAGATGGTAATTGTCTGAGTTGCTAACATTCTAAGGCCCCGGAACACGAGTGATTAACTGAAAGCCGGTAGAGTGTGGATAGTACTATTGGTCTGACAAACCCAACTGGTCCGGCATGGATTTGCTGATGTTTCCCAGCCAGTTGCACATGTCTATTTTGGGTGTTATATATATTTTGCTATGTAATGTTAGACATAGCGGTTTGGGGCAGTTCCGTGGGCGGGGGATATGCCACGGGTCCGTGGGCGGGGGATATGCCACGGGGGTTGTGTGAGATAGTCCGAGGTTTCACTTGTGGGCTCAGCATAATTACATCGATAATAGTATTATTTTATGATAATGATTTATCATGGTTTACCCAAATTGTGAAACTCACCAACTATTCGTAGTTGACCCGTTTTCTCACATGCTTTTCAGGTACAACTAAGATGAAGTGATTGCTTACGTGCTAAGTGCTTGATGTGTGTAAGTTTTGCGTGCGGGATGTTAGGATACATTATAATAAAAAGAATTATGTATCGTATTGTATGATGCGTGTATCACCTAGACGGTAATGGAATACGAGATAATGTAATTTTGAAGTATATTAATGCATTCAGTTTTCTTTATAAACAATGTGGTTGATATCAGAGGCGTCTGTTGCATCCCGTTTACGTTTCCGCTGCGGTTACGGGGTGTTACATTTGGTAATAGTGTTTGATATTCCTATGTATTATGGCCATTCGTTAAGATTTTTTAACCAATGAGCCCATCCGTTAATGTTATTGGTCGTTCGTTATGGAATGTATAACGAATGAGGCCAGTCATTAAAGTATAGTTCAATTGTTAAGGATGTTTAATGAATGAGTCAGCCGTTATACATTAAGTTAGTATTAGGGAATGAAGACGAATGGACGACATTCAACGAATGGCGATCATCTTCTATATTGTATCCCTATTCAGTAAATTAACAAGTGTGATTATAATTATTCAAGAGCCGTTACTCTGCCGGATTACTCTCTGATATGGTTTAAAATATACATGTTATTATATAAATATTCCCTACAATTTTCTAGTATTTTGAGCCAGTTTTTTATTGAATATATTTCTATTTGGCTCGTAATTGGATTTTAAAGATTAAATTTTTAAATGAGCTAAATTAAAGTATTTATGCTAAACTTGAGACCACAATGGCATCAAAGTAATAATTGGTGGAATAAATTGTCACATATTTTATGGAGTTTAATGTTAACATGCATATTAAAAGATAAAATTCCACATTAACCATGCTTCAGTTACTTATGAGTTTTATTTTTTTTACAAAGTGCAGGAGAGCTCGTTGAATTATTTTAAATAAACTTCAAATTTTACAAGACACGTGAGGTGGGCCGAATGTGAGTAACCATGGGCTGTTGGCAGTTTGTACTTTGCAACATAAACCGTAATAGTTATACAAACTTGGGCCGAAAATTATATACATGAGGTTGGCCAGCATGAGTTGGTGTGAACATAAAAAAAACCCTACCATATTATTATATGGATATAAAAAGAGATGCGTTTGAATAAAAAAGGGGCATCAAATAATTTAATTTGGTGGGAGGCGCCTTATTGTTGATTTTTTTTTTTGAGGTTTTGTTTCTTTGTGTTGGAATCTCACGTGAGGGTTTTTGGGATCAGCAAAGAAAAGAATAGAGAATATTATTTGCAGGGTTTTTTTTTTGTGTTTGGTCGAGAAGGTCAAAAGAAACGAAAAAAGCAGAAGACTTGATTGACATATAAGTCAAAGGAAGAAAAGAAGTGATATACATAATTTGGGTGGCAGCAATTCTGGACACAGCATCACACCAAGTAAACAAAAGGCATATTCTACTATTTTAATTTTGTTTTATGAATTATAAAGACAGAGTATATTCTTGTTTTGTGATTTTTTTTATTATTATGAGTAGCTAAAACTTTTATACTGCCTAGGTTTTTGTTGAGTACTATGTTAGATTTGATGGTTTGACGAACTAGTATTTGATCTTGGTTGATTTGGTATTGTGGTAAAGTTTTTAATTGGTTTGGTCATGATATTGTTGCGTAATAGAATCTAGTTTGTTACTTTAATATTTATTCCACTTGTGTTTAATAGTTTTTGGTGATTGTTAGGCACATGATTAGGTTGTCTACTTTGTGTTTTCAACTTATTTGCGGTTTATGGTCGAAATAACTGTAGGAGTAAATTATAAAAGTGGTTTAGATTTTATTGTTTTTTCACTAGAGAGGCCGGGAGGTAATTTAGTGTTATGTCATCTTTGTCTTTTGCGGGTTTGGGTAATAATTGCACGGGAGTGAGTTATCCTAGGTCCTTAGATTATTGTGACACAAGTTGTGTTCAAGTTAATTAAAAATACCCCCTTTATATTAATATATATTGTATCCGACGAGGCCGGGAGGTGATTTGGGTTTTGGGGGTACCATGGTATTATTAGGTAAGGTGAGACTGGGAGGTATCCCAACCCTTTAACAATTGAGCTTCACATGTCATTAGAGTTCTAGGGTGTCGTTGGTGACCCCGGGAGGCGATCTAGCGTATTTTGGTGGTCTTTAGTGTCATATTATTTTACGATATTGTTTTCAACCAAGTCAAATTTGTTAGCTATTAAGTTTAACTAGTAGGATTCCATTACCTAGGTAGTCGTTTCTCGCATATTAGTAAAACCCAATTTTTATAAAGTTCTATTTTTAGCTTAAATTTTATTTAGTTAAGTTTTATTAGTTTAATTAATATAAAAAATTCTAAAAAAATCAAAAGAAAGTTAGGTTAGTAATCTTTTAGGTTTAATAATTAGAATTTACCCATAGTGTCCTAGGTTCGATATCCTTTCTTACTTGCTAACTACATTGCGACCGGTACACTTGCCGATTGTGTGTTTTTTTAGGTTAATTCGGTAAAACTTGGTATTTAATATTATATACGTTTTTCACACATCAAGTTTTTGGCGCCGTTGCCGGGGACACTGGCAAATTCTTTGTTTAAACCGACTTGATTATCTGATCTGTTTATTTGCTTTTTAGTTGTTATTTTTCCTTTAGGTGCTTTTACTTGCTATTTTTGCCTTTAGTTTTAGTTAATTTAAAAACAAAAAAAAATCTAAATTATTTTTTTATTTTAGTTTATGCATAATACCCATTCTCAAGGCCCACCTTTATTCATTGCATCAAAAGAGCCTGAGAGAGAGTTTCAGGAGCGACTTAAGGAGACTATAGATAGCGAGAGCGATTCACCCGACATTCAGGTTAGCGTCTCAACTCCTAGAATAGATATGGGCGACGTCGTTCCACTGCCGAGAAAAACCGTTCATGCTAGAGCCAACGATGGCATCGTGGGAGCCCGATCTGCGATTGTCCAACCTGCTGCGACTAATAACCAAAACTGGCAAATTCCCTCCCACGTCATGAATTCTATCACTAATTCTGCTCTATTCCACGGCTTGGATGACGAAGATGCTCCGGGACACCTGTCCCGATTCGTGCGGATCTGCGAAACTTTTAATATTAATAATATCTGCGAAACTTAAGTTATTCCCATTCTCACTTTCTGGTCGTGCTACTACATGGTTTGACTCTCTTCCGAATGCTTCAATCACCACATGGGCCGACTTGCAATCCAAGTTCCTCAGGAAGTATTTCCCTCCATCAAAGGCCGGGCGTCTACGCGAGCAAATCCGTTATTTTCATATGGACCCCGATGAGTCATATTATTCCGCTTGGGAGCGTTTCCAAACTCTTATAAGCCGTTGTCCTCAGCATGGCCTAAACGATTGGGCTGTGGTTGAAAAAATCTATAACGGTCTTACTCCCGAAACCCAACAGCGGTTCAATACCGCCGCCGGAGGAAACATGCTCGATAAACTTACCATAGAGGAGGCTGAAGAAATGTTCGAGAGCATTGCATTAGGGGATCAGCATACACCGGGTAGAAGGTCCGTCTCGGCTGCCAAGGCCGCAGCCATCTCAGCATCACGTGGAGTGCATCATGTTGATCAGAATACGAGTGTGTCGGCAGATGTGGAGGCATTGAAGAGGGAAGTTAAAGAGCTTAAGTTGCAAGCTCGTAGGTGCGAGATATGTCGTGGAAATCACGAGACAGCCGATTGTCCTGTTGATTCTCAGGAGGAGGTAGATTTTCTTGCCAATCAAAACCGTACCTTCAATTCTGGGTGGCGAAGCAATAATTCTAACTCTAATTGGCGGGCAGGTAACACCGGTTATCAGCAACGCCGGAATCTGTTCCAAGAACCCGCCCCATAACCTGCTCCTGTACCAAATAGTACTTCTAAGATCGAGGAGATGTTGGCTAACCAATCTCAATTGTTAAATCAGCTCTTACAAAATGATGCCAATACCAAATCCACTCTTATGCAGCATGAGACGTTCATGAAGGGACAACAGGTCGCATTTCAGAATCTCGAGGCCAAGTTTGGTGAGTTGTCCGCAAAGATTGATCAACGACCCACAGGGAGTCTTCCAAGTAACATCGTCCCTAATCCTGGTCCCACCTATTCTAAACCATTTCACAATGCTCAGGCCAAGGCAGTGACTACCCGAAGTGGGAGAGGTGGAGTTAGAGATACACCAAGTGAGAAGTAAGTTGACGAGGATATGGAAATGGAGACACCGCCTGATAAGGTGAACAAGAGGCGAGGCCCAGCAAGTACCTCACGGTTAGGCTGTGCATCAGTTGAGAAGGAGAAGCAGGTTGAGCAGGAACCGGTGCGCGTCTATAAGCCAAAACCGCCATATCCCGGTCGTCTAGTGAAGAAGAATGATTCGGAGCAGTACTCTAGGTTTCTCGACATGCTTAAGAATGTGAGCTTTCCGTTTATCGAAGCTCTCGCGAACATGCCAAAACACGCCAAGTTTCTTAAAGATTTGCGCATTAATAAAAAGAAACTTGAGGAGCTTTCGACTGTTACTCTTAGTGAGGAGTGTTCTGCCGCCGTACAGAACAAGCTTCCTAGCAAGATGACAGATCCTGGCAGCTTTACCATTCCTTTCTTGATTGGTAATCTTCATGTTAGCAATGCTTTGGCCGACCTCGGTGCAAGCATTAACCTCATGCCTTATTCCGTGTTTGCCAAACTTAACGTGGGAGAGCTGCTTCCCACCCGAATGAGTATCCAGCTGGCAGACCGATCCGTTAAGTTCCCAAAGGGCATTGTGGAGAACATGTTGGTGCAGGTGGACAAATTCATCTTTCCGGTCGACTTTATTATTCTCGATATGGATGAGGACTCGAATGTTCCGCTTATCCTCGGCCGTCCTTTCTTAGCCACCGCACGCGCTCTCATTGATGTTGCCGATGGCAAATTGACTCTTCGAGTTCATGATGACACGGTCACATTCGACGTGCAGAAATCCATGAGGCATACTCAGCAGCATGATGACACTCTCTACTTCATCGACAGTTTCATGATGCATGTAGGCGACTATCTTACAAAGGTCTGCCAGAGAGACACGTCCGACACCCAGATCATCGATGTGGAGAATCAGTCATTCGAGATGACAGAGTTTGATTTGGAGTTAGAGGAGAATGAGGAGCAGTAGTTACCTAAGGCAGGAGAACACGAGCCAATCAGGAGTTCCCAAATATTTTCTAATGTCCTTGCAGTTGAAGAGCGAGAGTTTCCGATCGAAAAACCATCTGTTGAGAAACCCCCATCTTTAGAGCTAAAAGATTTACCATCTCACCTTGAGTATGCGTTCTTAGGGGAGGGGCCTCAACTTCCCGTCATCATCTCTTCGAGTTTGGAGACGGAGGAGAAGGAGAACTTGATGGTTGTTCTGAAATCTCATAAGCATGCCATCGCATGGAAGCTTATGGATATCAAAGGTATAAACCCGTCGTTTTGCACACATAAAATCTTTATGGAAGACGAGTTTAAACCTGTAGTGCAGGCAGAGGAGGTTGTCAAGAAGGAGGTTATTAAGTTGCTCGATGCTGGTTTAATTTTTCCGATCTCCGACTCCGCGTGGGTTAGTCCAGTCCAGGTGGTCCCTAAAAAGGGCGGTATGACAGTTATCATGAATGAAAAGAATGAGCTCATACCGACACAGACTGTAACAGGGTGGCGATTTTGCATCGACTACCGCAGACTTAATGAGGCCACACGAAAGGACCACTTCCCGCTTCCATTCATCGATCAGATGCTTGAGCGTTTGTCAGGACAACAGTTCTATTGTTTTCTTGAAGGCTTTTCTGGTTATTTCCAGATCCCCATCGCCCCGGGTGATCAGGAGAAGACCACATTTACATGTCCTTTTGGTACATTCGCGTACCGACGCATGCCATTCGGATTATGTAACGCCCCAGCTACATTTCAGCGGTGCATGGTGGCCATTTTTCATGAATTAATCGAGGATTCCATGGAAGTCTTTATGGATGATTTTTCTGTCTTTGGGAATTCCTTCGATGATTGTTTGTGTAACTTAGATCGAGTGTTCACTAGATGTGAAGAGACGAACCTTATGCTTAATTGGGAGAAATGTCATTTTATGGTTCGTGAGGGTATTGTTTTAGGTCATAAGATTTCTAGTGCGGGGATTGAGGTAGATAGAGCTAAGGTAGACACCATCTCCAAACTTCCACCGCCAACATCTGTGAAGTCAATTCGTAGTTTCTTAGGCCATGCGGGATTCTACCGCCGATTTATAAAAGATTTCTCGAACATTTCCCATCCGATGACCCAGCTTTTAGAGAAAGATAGGCCGTTCGATTTTAATGAGGAGTGTTTGAGGGCCTTTGAGTTGATTAAGGAGAGGTTAGTAAGTGCTCCTGTTCTAGTTGCTCCCGATTAGACTCTTCCGTTTGAGATCATGTGTGATGCGAGCGATTTTGCTGTTGGAGCCGTGTTAGGGCAGCGTCGAGAGAAACATTTCCATCCCATCTATTATGCTAGTAAAACCCTTAACGATGCTCAGGAGAATTACACCACGACAGAGAAGGAGCTTCTTGCGGTTGTTTTCGCATGCGATAAATTCCGTTCATATCTCGTGCTTTCTAAGACAATCATTTTCTCTGATCATGCGGCTCTGCGTTACTTGTTTGCCAAGAAAGATGCGAAGCCTCAACTCCTTCGTTGGATCCTTTTGCTTCAGGAGTTCGATTTAGAAATTAAAGATAAGAGAGGAGCTGAAAATGTCGCCGCCGGCCACTTGTCACGACTGGAAAATTTCGACATGGACAAAACCCGGGAACAGGGAAGGTGATGATTTCCCGGGTGAGACTCTACTGTATGTAAAGGCGAGTGATGAGGGGTTTCCATGGTTTGCTGATCTTGCTAATTATCTATCTTCTGGTGAGTTAGTGCCCGGACTGACATATCAGCAAAAGAAGAAGTTCTTTGCAGATATCAAGTTCTACATTTTGGAGGATCCATACTTATTCCGTATTGGCTCGGATCAGGTGATTCGAATATGTGTTTTTGGTGATGAAGCTCGTAGTATTCTTCGACATTGTCATGAGAGCCCGACTAGTGGCCATTTTGGTGCAACTTATACCGCCAAACGCGTGTTTGATGCAGGATTCTATTGGCGGACTATTTTTCATGATACGCATGAGTTTGTTCGTTCGTGTGACGCGTGTCAGAGAGCTGGTAACATCTCATCCCAAAATGAGATGCCCCAAAACCCCATCCAGGTGGTTGAGATCTTCGATATATGGGGCATTGATTTTATGGGTCCGTTTACTATGTCTAGAGGAAACAGATACATACTCGTTGCGGTCGATTACGTATCTAAATGGGTGGAGGCTCAAGCCTTACGTAGAAATTACGCGTGAGTTGTAGTGGGATTCCTTCGAAAACTCTTTGCTCGATTTGGTACTCTTAAGGCCCTGATCAGTGATCGGGGTACCCACTTTTGTAATGCTCAGATGGATAAGGTTCTGAAACGTTATGGGATCACCCATCGACTTTCTACGGCCTACCATCCTCAGACTAGTGTTCAAGTGGAAAACACCAATCGTGGCATTAAGAGGATCTTAGAGAAAACAGTACGGAACAGTCACGGTGACTGGGCTGAAAGGTTAGATGATGCACTTTGGGCCTTTCGTACTGCATTCAAAACGCCTATCGGGACCACTCCTTTTCGGCTAGTTTATGGAAAGGCGTGCCATCTTCCAGTAGAGTTAGAACATCGTGCGTATTGGGCTTTAAGAGCCGTAAATCTTGATTTATCTGCGGCGGAAAAGATTCGTTTTCTTCAAATTCACGAGGTTGAGGAATTACGGAATGAGGCGTATGAAAGAAGTTGGGGTATAAGGAGCGGACAAAGGAACGTCATGATAAACATATTAAAGGTCCCAAAGAGTTTAAGTGTGAGGATAAGGTGCTTTTGTATAATTCCCGGTTGATGTTGTTTCCGGGTAAATTGAAATCCCGATGGGCTGGTCCGTTTGTAGTGAAGGAGGCATTTCCGTATGGAACGGTTGAGATAGTGGCTGAGGATGGACATTCTTGGAAAGAGAATGGGCATAGACTGAAGCATTATGTTGTAGGTCCACTTGGTGATCGCGAGGAGGAGGCGATCTACCTTGATCCGTCTAGAGAGTAGAGGAGGAGAGAACACTCAGGACTTTGCCCGAGTTGTATAGTTTGTATAAAACTTAGTTGCATTATTTTCTTTTATTTTTATTCTGCTTTATTTTTTTTTCTTTGAGTCTTTTAGTCCTTAGAGTCTGTTTGATGTCTGCTTTGGGTTGTTTTGAGTTTTATTTTGCAGGATTGGATTTTCTCATTCGTACTCAATCTCCAATCGGACGTGGATTTTTCTGAGCCTATAATATTGTAGAGGACACCCAGAAGCCGCGGCCGCGAATGAAATGTTATACGGTCGCCTTGGAACGAGACTTTTGAAGATAACTGCATTATTACCAGGGGAGTCTATTCCAATTTATTGTTTTATTTGCTTAATTTTTTTTTATTCTGCTTTATTTTCTGTCTTTTTCTATTCCTACATTGGGGACAATGTAGATTTTAAGTGTGGGGATGGAAACTGATGTTTTCTTTTAGTAAAAAAAAAGTTTTTAAAAAAAATAATAAAAAAAATTAAAAAAAAAAGTTTCAAATTTTATTAAAAAAAGAAAAAAAGGAAAAAATATAAAATATAAAAAAAATGGTTAAAAAAATAAAGTTAAAAAAAATAAACCCGAAATTTTAACAAAATTTTTTACAAATAATGGAAAATGATAGAAAAATTTGAGATTGGTTTTTAAAACTACTATTATATATGAGATTAAATAAAAGATAGCGCACTAAACTTGGGATGTGTCGGTAGGCCCAACTAGTTTTGATAGTCCCCTTTAGCATGTGTTTATATATATATATATAATAATTTGAAAAACGGTGAAGCCGAATTTCGATGCTTAGGGAGGATTACCATAATCTGAAAACTTTGAGATGGTAAGACTTAGATGCACTCAAATCAGCACACACCACATGTCCATCTTTTTACGAGCTTAGAAATAGTTATATATTTTAGGGTGATATAAAAGATTGAAAAAAAAAAGAAAAAAAAAGTTTGTTTTGAAAGTTTGTTATGAAAGTTATGTTTGTGTATTCTCAAAAAGTTGTTCAAGAAAAGAAAATGCTTGTGAAGAAAGTTATGTATTGTAAAATGCCAAAGAAGCATTGTTTAAAGTTAGTAAAAGAGGCCAAAGATGCACATACTAGACGAGACTTAGAGTTTACGTGTTACCTTGGGGATAGTGACTCTAAGGATACACTATTGGGGCTCGAAGGTTCTTAGTCAATAAATAAAAATTAGGAATTTATAGGACAAAGTCCAATAATATTTAGGAATAGCTCGTACGACCTCCACATGACCATTCATCCATCAAAATTTCACCGAGTGCATCTAATTAGTACCATCAACGAGTCCTTGGCTTATGGTGATTTGTCAAACCAGTTTGCTTTGACTCTAGTTTTTCTAGCTCTCTTTGTCTGAGATGGGGTAGGTGTAGACGTGGTTTTTGAACTTAAAGCGCTTAATGCAATTGGGGGTTTGACAGGCTGGTGGCTGGGTTTAAGTGGACAACAATATCAGCAATCGTGGTTTTTGCGTTTATCTGTGCTTAAAAGATAACCTATATGTTTTTAAAACTAGTCTTGAATTATGATTCCATTGCAAAATACTTTTTCATGGACGAAAAAGGTTTAGGTGTGGGGATATTTGATATGGTTTAAAATATACATGTTATTATATAAATATTCCCTACAATTTTCTAGTATTTTGAGCCAGTTTTTTATTGAATATATTTATATTTGGCTCGTAATTGGATTTGAAAGATTAAATTTTTAAATGAGCTAAATTAAAGTATTTATGCTAAACTTGAGACCACAATGGAATCAAAGTAATAATTGGTGGAATAAATGGTCACATGTTTTATGGAGTTTAATGTTAACATGCTTATTAAAAGATAAAATTCCACATTAACCATGCTTCAGTTACTTATGAGTTTTATTATTTTTACAAAGTGCAGGAGAGCTCGTTGAATTATTTTAAATAAACTTCAAATTTTACAAGACACGTGAGGTGGGCCAAATGTGAGTAACCATGGGTTGTTGGCAGTTTGTACTTTGTAACATAAACCGTAATAGTTATACAAACTTGGGCCGAAAATTATATACATGAGGTGGGCCAGCATGAGTTGGTGTGAACATAAAAAAAACCCTACCATATTATTATATGGATATAAAAAGAGATACGTATGAATAAAAAAGGGGCATCAAATAATTTAATTTGGTGGGAGGCGCCTTACTGTTGAGTTTTTTTTTTAAGGTTTTGTTTCTTTGTGTTGGAATCTCACGTGAGGGTTTTTGGGAGCAGCAAAGAAAAGAATAGAGAATATTATTTGCAGGGTTTTTTTTTTGTGTTTGGTCGAGAAGTTCAAAAGAAACGAAAAAAGCAGAAGACTTGATTGACATATAAGTCAAAGGAAGAAAAGAAGTGATATACATAATTTGGGTGGCAGCAACTCTGGACACAGCATCACACCAAGTAAACAAAAGGCATATTCTATTATTTTAATTTTGTTTTATGGATTATCAAAGACATAGTATATTCTTGTTTTGTGATTTTTTTTTATTATTATGAGTAGCTAAAACTTTTATACTGCCTAGGTTTTGGTTGAGTACTATGTTAAATTTGATGATTTGACGAACTAGTATTTGATCTTGGTTGATTTGGTATTCTGGTAAAGTTTTTAATTTGTTTGGTCATGATATTGTTGCGTAATAGAATCTAGTTTGTTACTTTAATATTTATTCCACTTGTGTTTAATAGTTTTTGGTGATTGTTAGGCACATGATTAGGTTGTCTACTTTGTGTTTTCAACTTGTTTGCGGTTTATGGTCGAAATAACCGTAGGAGTAAATTATAAAAGTGGTTTATATTTTATTGTTCTTTCACTAGAGAGGCCGGGAGGTAATTTAGTGTTGTGTCATCTTTGTCTTTTGCGGGTTTGGGTAATAATTGCACGGGAGTGAGTTATCCTAGGTCCCTTAGATTATTGTGACACAAGTTGTGTTCAAGTTAATTAAAATTACCCCCTTTATATTAATATATATTGTATCCGAAGAGGCCGGGAGGTGATTTGGGTTTTGGGGTACCATAGTATTATTAGGTAAGGTGAGACTGGGAGGTGACCCAACCCTTTAACAATTGAGCTTCACATGTCATTAGAGTTCTAGGGTGTCGTTGGTGAGGCCGGGAGGCGATCTAGCGTATTTTAGTGGTCTTTAGTGTCATATTTTTTTAAGATATTGTTTTTTAACCAAGTCAAGGTTGTTAGCTATTAAGTTTAACTAGTAGGATTCCATAACCTATGTAGTCGTTTCTCGCATATTAGTAAAACCCAATTTTTATAATGTTCTATTTTTAGTTTAAATTTTATTTAGTTAAGTTTTATTAGTTTAATTAATATAAAAAAAATTCTAAAAAAATCAAAAGAAAGTTTAGGTTAGTAATCTTTTAGGTTTAATAATTTGAATTTACCCATAGTTTCCTAGGTTCGATATCCGTTCTTACTTTCTAACTAAATTGCGACCGGTACACTTTCCGATTGTGTGTTTTTTTAGGTGAATTCGGTAAAACTTGGTATTTAATATTATATACGTTTTTCACACATCACTCTCTCACACTTCAATTAACGTAAATCAACTAATCGTATATTATAATCATCTGTCTATATCAAGAACTAGATCCATGAGTATGAACTGAAATCATCACGTATTGGTTTCTCCAGTGGTATCAGAGTCGTACGTTCGATTATTTAGGTGATATTGATCATAATTAACATGAATTGATGTTGATTCATGTGTTAATTGTATGTAATTGAGATATGAAACTGCTCCGCTTGATTTTGAATAAGTTATCCAGCTTTTGACTAATAATTGTTGTTAATTTTAAGGTTATTTAGTTCGTAATCAGATTTATTAGCTTCGTTATAGTTTAATTGGTTTATTGTATATAAATTTGATGGAATTGATGTGCTAATTGGTTTCAGCGGGAACAGAGTGAGTACGGACTGATTTTGATTGAATTTGGGTTGGTTTAAGTGTGAATTGGTTGTCTAGATTGGTCAGGGTTTGTTCGGAATGAGATGATGAGTATATTGATAGTTTTATTGTTTAAATTGGTGTTGTTTTGAACGAGAAATCCAAGTCCGAAGTTAGTTTGGATTTGAGTTTGGATCTGGAAAACTTGAAGATCTGGAAATCTGTTTGAAGGTTTGAATAGCCATTCGTTACGATGAAGGTGTATTCATTATATCATAACTGTTCATTCGCATGAATAGTGTAACTGTTTTATGCCACGTGTCAGTTTGTTATTGTTGCTCATTCATCATACAGAAGCTCATTCGTGATATTCCCATTCGTACACCTATTCTTCATGTTATTCGTCATGCCATTCATACACCTATTCGTCATGCCATTCGTCTGCTGATTCGTTACTCATTTGTCTGATCACTTGTGACTGTCATTCGTAACCTCATTCAACACTTGGTCATTCTTGTGAATAGGAACCTATTCGTTACCAGAAATCCACATTCATTCGCTATAACCATTCGTTATAGTTTTGGGCCATTCGTTACACCGTTACTCATTTGTTACAATAGTTACAAGTTTGACCCTTAATTTTATAATTTGGACATTTTATACCCAAAAGTTTTAAAAGTTGGTCATTTGAACCCATATTTGTGAGCAATGACTAAGTTTTACGCATTAGCTTCAAAAAATATGAAAATGCAACATATGTTACACCTGGACGCTAAAATTGGTTCACACTTGAAATGTCCACGGTTAATGAAATTTAGTGATTTTGCAAAATGGGAGTCGAGGTTTAGAGCTCATCTTGGATATGTACATCCCGATTTTTCTAGATGCCTTGATACTATTTATACCCTTCCCATGATTGGTGATTCAAGCACTAATTTTGAACTTAAGCTTTATGAATCTTATTCTCATGAAGAGAAAAAGGCTTTAGAGATTGAAACTAAAGCCTATTAAACACTGACCATGGCTTTACCAAATACTATTTTTCATCAAGTGGGAAGTATTAAATACGTGCTGCTCTTTTCCAACATCTACGACAGAGAAGTGTGGGAAACACATTAGAAAGTAAAAAGGTCATTTTAAAGTTTCAATTTTGAAACTTTTGCTTGTTGAAAGGAGAGACTATTGAAGAGATGCTTACAAGATTCGATCATCTTGTTGCTGAAATGACAAAGCAAAAGATAGAACCATCTCAATCAGATCAAACTGATACTGTCAAGAATTCACTACCGATTTCATAATCTACTTTCTTACTCGTGTTGAAAGAGAATTCATTTTTCAAAAATGAAGATTTAATGGCTTTGGAGTTCATGTAGAAATTTTAAGAGAGGTAACAAGATATGAGATGTCAAAAATCTTCAAAGGATAACCAAGATCCTACATTATATGGTGGATCATTACCATTAAGAAAGTTCAACTCCGATCAATGCTTTCTATTCTCAAACCGCTCAAGAGATTCCATAATCAGTTAATGAGCTAATGCCAATTGTTTGTTTCATGGCTTCTCGATCTAATAATAATGGTGGGTCAAGCAATTCATTTCCTGGTGCTGGTAATTCTCCAGCTCAACCACCAAATGTTAACATGAAGGATGTTGAACAACATCATGCGTTCCTTAGCGCTTGTATGAGCTCTTACGAGCAATTGTTGGGTTGTAAAACTGCCACAAGGGAGCTAACTGATGAAGATTATGAACAAATCGATCCAGATGATTTGGAACTCATGGATTTAAAGTGGCAAATGGCCATGACTGGTAAAAAGGCCAAGCGGTTCATATAGAAAACAGGGAAGGATCTGCCGACTCTAAACAGAAGGGTTGGGTTTGATAAGTTAAAAGCGAGATGCTAAAACTTTCAAGATTTTGGTCATTTCACTAAAGAATGTGATAAGCCCAAAAGGGAATACACAAGACCTCGTAACCAAGATAGAAGTCCGGGAAAGAAGTTTTCTGATTCAAAAGGAAAGACTTCTGGGGGTGATTCTGTCAAGCATGTTGGTTCACAAGCATTGCGCATTGTTGATGGAATTGATTGGAACCGGAGATTGCTTGGAAATGGAAATAGTAATCAAGCAAATCTTGCTTTGTGAGTCTTCTGAGAATTTTCAAGTCGCAAAAGGTGAAGGACTAACTACCCAAAGCCAATTAGAAACTGAATCTGATTCTGATGCTTCAAGTCGCATGCATCCAAGTACTTTTTCCTGTATGGCCAAAAATGATGTGGTTAGTCCTAACTCTGCTTCGGTTGTGTCTGAAAAACCATCAGATGAATTAGTTAAAGTAACTGAAAATGTTTCATGTGCTTACTGTGAGGAATTAACGTCCAAGTTTGACTTAATTAACGCTAATAATGAAACGTTACTGAAAGATCTTGCTATAGTTCTTGATAACTATAGACAATCCTCAGATCTTGAGAAAAGATCAAAAGATAAAATTGAAGGATTGTCAAACAGTAATCATGATCTGAAAGCAGAACTTTCAGGCAAATTAATTATAATCGATAAAGAGTTTCAAGAGATACTCAAATCTATAACAAAAGTAACTGAGCCCGAAAATGAAATTCTTGAGTTGAAAAATAAGTTGGGAAAGTTTATGAAATCTTCTTTTTTGCTAAACGAAATAATTGAGGTCTCTGGTAAGAAAAAATGATCGAAAACGGGTTTAGGTTTTGTTGAGGTGCCTCCACCATTTCATAATGACTATTCAAACAATCCATTTTCTACGAAAGAAGAAAAGATTATTAATAACAATTCTTCAAATGTTAAAATGTCTAAAATTGAATCGGTTGTTAATGTGGAGAAACCAACACACATTACTCAAGAAAAACCAACTAATACTTCATCGATTCAAGGATATCATATTTAGAGTAATAAATTGTTTGTAATCAAAGACGTGTTTGAACCACAAAATATACACAAAGAAAAGAATATTCCACATTCTAATCACATTTTAAGTGAACCTCATGAATTTGATGAGGCGGTGTATGGTTCAAATACAACCAAGATTAACAACTCAACTGTTAAAACCAATAAATCAGAAAAGCCCACAATTTCTGATCAGGATCTAATGAACTTCATTAATCCTTCAACTGGTAACGTAAACACTGGACGCCTGTTTAAGTTAACAGGTGTAAACAAAGTATTTGAGGAGAAAGACATTCTTTTAACAAGCTTTTTTAGAATGATCGAGTGTGTCTTTCAGAATGAAACCACAAGTTTGCATGATCTTGAACAAATTTTTTCAATACCCAAATTTTTAAACAAGCCTGCCATTAAACCAATTATGCAACAACAAATAAAAATTGTTAAACATGTGAAGTCTGTTAGTTCTACAGGAACTGATACTTTACAAAGTTTCTCGAATTGTTCTAATTTGGATTTTTACAAGAAAAAAAAGGATGTGTCTTTTATTGATTTGGATAATGTCAAAGTTTCAATGACTCTTATCAATCCAATGTTTCACAATTAACTGTCAAACCACAACGTGCTTTCATGGATATGAGAACTTGTTTCTTGTGTGGCGAACGTGTGTTAGAAATTGTGGAACTAGGAAACTTAAGAATGTCAAGCATGTCACCAAGGAACAACCATCAAAGGTTCTTGTGAAAGATATTCTTAAGAGACAACTGTCTCAAGTTAATAAGACTCATATTATGTTTCATGATATGAATCCACAAAAGGTGTTTCATGTTAATGACAACATAGTTAAATTAAAGAACAAATTTTTGTACCCACACAACCAATTTGCAAGAATTATGACACAACTGTGATCAAATATGCATATCTTAGACGAAAGTTGATGAGACCTGTTACTTATTCACAAGTGCATATATCAAAATTGGGGTCTAATGAGATTAAAATTTAAGATTAAAAGAAAGAGGTGCCCAAGACCGAGGCCCGGGCTGCATTTTGTTCTAATTAGTTTTTCTTGATTGTGTAGAGTCCATCCACAATTATATCTGGAGACAAATGGATAATGGACAGTGGATGCTCTCGTCACATCACCGGAAATCTTAACCTTCTATCAAATGTAAAGAATATTCAAGGGGGATATGTGGCTTTTGCTGGGAATTAAGGCGGTATGATAACTAAAGAAGGAGATATTTCAAATGGAAGTATTACATTCAAGAAAGTAAATTATTGTGACAAGGTGGATCACAACTTGCTGAGTGTATCTTAGATTTGTGATAAAAAGTACACCACCATATTTACCGATAATGAGTGCATAATTCTCAAACCGTGTTATATCATTGTTGAAGACTTGGTTGTTATGCTATCTCCTAGATCGAATGATATTTATGTACTTAACATGAGTACTAAAGTATCAACTTCAACTTCTGTGGAAACGTGTTTTATCTCTAAAGCAAATAAGAAAGACTTGATTTTGTGGCACAACCGTATGGGTCACATTCGTGTCAAAAAGATGAACCATCTGATGGAAAATGATTTGGTGGAAGGAGTTTCACACAAGCATTTCATATTAATTGATCACTATGTTGCATGAAAGAAAGGCAAACTGAAGAAGAAGTCTCACCCAACGAAGTTATTTAATTCTACCACTTGAATGACTTCACATGAATTTGTTTGGTCCAGTGAATCGTGCGAGTATTGTTGGATGTCACACCCTCAAATTTCGACTAACAGAGTTTAACCACGAGGCGTGTGACATACCAGGATCTAGCTCATTTGTTATACCAAACATCCAATATTCAAAATATTATTTAGGTCTCATTCAAACATGAGAAAACAAAAACCAAACCATACAATTTAAAGTTTTGCGCAAGCGTAAAGTAAATGGCTTAAAATAATAAACCATGTGCTCAAACATGCACAACTCATCAAATGTAAACAATGTGAAATAAAGGTACATGCAACAAGTATGACTCCAAACATAAGCAATGCAAACCCTCTCCTTAGCACATCTAGAAACCTCAACAAGTATAAATACTCAAGGGTCAACACGAGGTTGGTGAGTTCAAAAGTTTTAGTAAAAACTAGTATATATAGTATATGTAATATACGTAGAATAAGTAGTATATGTGTAAGTAGATTTAGCACTTTTCAAATATACCAGGGTAGCTAACCCATTTACAAGCTACTAGACGTTTGAACCGAAGCTAACTATATGTATGCCTTCTTGCCAGGTCTTTCACCAACACTGGCGTATAAAAGTTAGGGAAATATAACACCCGTTTTACGACATCATAGCCGTGCTAGAGTGACTATCCCGGGTGGAGTTTGTCAAACCCAGTAGTACTACTCCATATAACCCCGCGATCCCATCTTATCGGTTCAAGGTAACGTAAGGACTTTAAGTGATATAAGGGCATCTAGTATAAACTTGTGATATATAAGAAATTACATAAATCCAAAATAAGTTGTTGCTTTTTCATCCAGAAAACCAGTATGTAAGTGCGTACGTGTTTTCAATCCAGAAAACATGTATAGGCAAATGTTTTGTGTTTTCAATCCAGAAAACAAGTATACGAAAAAGTTTAGTGTTTTCAATCCAGAAAACATGTATACGAAAATAGTTTAGTGTTTTCAATCCAGAAAACAAGTAAGGAAAATGTTTGGTGTTTTCTTTTTAGAAAACAAGTATACTAAAATAGTTTTGTGTTTTCTCTCCAAAAAACAAATAGGAAAAATCATGAAATCACCTGGTGTTGCATGTAATAGACTTTTCTCAAAACCAAAAGGATGCACTTGACTCGCTAACCGTTACCAACTAGCATTAGGAATGATAAGAATCAATCAAAGACACCACCAATTGCAAGAATTAAGATTGAATAGAAGGTGATTATGGTTTGTTGGTGGCTTGAGGTCGTGAGAGATTGGGAGAAGCTGTAGGTCGATGGTTTTTGGTGGAATTAGGGTTGGGGATATTTATTTTAATATGTTTTAATCCTAATTTACAAGAATGGTCCTCGTTAACACAAGTTTTGGCTTAAAAACAAACTTTTTAACAACGAACCGGGTTATAACAAATCGTTATGACTAAAATAAAACAATTTAAGAAGAATAAAGTCTCGTTGATATTTTTGTTAAAACTATTTTATAAAAGCCAAAAAATTACAAATTACGCACAATCGATCGCAATTTCACAATACAAGTTACGAACTAAACAAATAAGCATTTAACACGCATAATAAAAATTCTCGGTTGTCACATCATCCCCTTGTTAAAAGAAATATCGTCTCGAAATTTTAATGATTATGATAGTTTGAGACCGTAACGATAGTTTATCGATAATAAAAGTGTCAAAGCGCATAACAATATTAAAAATTGAGAAATGTCTTGCATGAATGATTTTTTTTTGTGATGCTTTACGAAATTTGAGATTCATGGTCTTTGGTTCGTGTACCGGTTCTACAAAGTCAAAGTAGGAGTGAATATGCTTAATGGGCTAAGATCGGGAAACGATCTGGCTCTAGTCCCCACCGTTAACATACTGTTAGTGCTTATATATAGGGTGTACCGTAGCAAACCCACCACACTAATAGAATATCAAAAGTGGCTCCTATCACCAATCATTACTTTGCCAATGCGAAGTATAACTGAAGGAGAAATAGAATAGTCTGAACTCGTTTCTTAACTTTAGCCCGAAGGATTAGGTGTCTTGTCTAGGATCGTATCCATAAGAAAAATGGCATTGCCGACCAGATGCTTCCACTTTGTTAATTACAGATTTAATGGTTTTGGTTGGTTTCCACGGGAGGGTTTTGAAAATGGAGAATCTTACGCCGGCTAACAGAGGTTGTTCTTTCCGGTTGGTTGCATGATGGATTTAGTCCTCATATGTGCGATATAAGATGCTTCAAGTGTAGAGAAAATTTCTCGTGTGAAGGAAGTTTCATGTCAAAGTTCCATACCAAGAAAAGAATATGAGAAAACAAAATGAGAGAGTGCTTATATATTCCACAAGTAACGTTGTTGCAGGAGTTTGATCGATTACTCGGAGTTGTGTCCATACGGTGAAGGTCTGTCAGTACTGAGTTTAAGGAGTTGAGACAATAGGATTATCTTCACTACAACAGAAAGGGCTTTTTAGTACGCACAAAAGCGTCCTAAAATGTTATTTTATACGACCTTTCATTTAATAGGACCAACGAGAAAAGCGTTTCATGTAAAGGGGTCGTAATAAGTCTCGGAACTCAAAAAGCGTCCTGATATCCCAAAAAAGATTATGAAACCAATTTTATGGTCGTATAAAATATCCATTAACAACCCAAAAAGCGTCCCAATAAAAACATATTAGGACACTTTTACAACGTTTTAACATGTGCTAACGCACCTTTAATCTTTTGATACACTTACAAGCGTCCTTCAAAATTAATTTATAAGACCCTTATGATGTAACATTATAGTACAAAGAAAAAAGTCCGATATCCCAAATAAGATTATGAAACCAATTTAATGGTCGCATAATATATTCATTAACAACCCAAAAAGTGTCCCAATAAAAAGATATTAGGACACTTTTACAATGTTTTGACATGTGCTTACCTAATTGTAAACTTTTGACACACATACAAGTGTCCTTAAAAATTAATTTATAGGACCCTTATGATACAATATTATAATACCAAGAAAAGGGTCCTAATATCCTAAACAAGATTATGAAACTAAATTTTATGGTCGCATAATATGTCTATGAACAACTTAAACAACGTCCTAAAAAAATATATATATTATGACACTTTTACAATGTTTTAACGTTTAATAGGATAAAAATTCGAAGTCCTAACAAATCATATTATACAACCCTTTTTTAAACGTCCACACACATAATTTTACGATACGTTTATGGACATCTAAATATTGAAAGAAAGAAAAATTCATTATATTAAATAAGCTTGTTCATAACAAAAACAATAAATGTCAAAAAGTTATAACATTATCCAACATAAACTCTTGTAACATTCAACAAAAAAATAAAAACAATAAAAGAAACAAGAACCACAAAATCCCGAGTCATCATGCGTCCTCAATCCTCACGGACTACCTACAAATAAACCATCCATGTATAAGCATTAAGTTCCATGTTATTAAAATTATTCATATCACAAGTTTAACAAATACATACCGAGATGAATGGACAAGGCCATGCGATGGATGCACCAATACAATCTTGAATTGTTGAAAATAACCCATATTGTCTCACCAACATTTCATCTATTTTTATTGCTACTTGAACATTTACCTCACACCATTTTGGTCCAATCTCTATACAACCAACTTGCTCATTTGGGTCCAGGCTCTTCACCCATCCTCTTGCTACATGCTCAATAGGGTTTAGAATGCTTTTGATGAAAACTTCATCTCCGACCTAGATTTTAGTTTTCAAATAACAGTTATATATTAAACTCGAGTCATTATAGTGTAAAAATCAATTTACAAAAAAGAAGGTTTTACACTAGCAGGCTAACTTTTTATAGAAAAAATAATCTGAAAAAAAAACATCAATAGACATTGTTGTTTTCTAGTGTAGCCCAATGTAACCGTTATTTAATCACCAACTTACAATCAATTTTTGGACGAGTCTACAAGCTAAAGATTTACCTCTATTTCGCAGCTTCTACATATCCTAAGTCTAACAAAGTATCCAAATTACATACTAATCCTCTTTTTGACCATGTACTTTGTGCAAAATATAGTGACATGTATTGTTTTTAACATATTTCTGATGAAGTAGAAAATATAGCTTACAAAATATGGAACACTAAAGAGTTATATAGAAAAATACTCGTAAACGTGGAGGTCCACTAGTTACAATGGGGAAAGATGACGATGTAATAGGTGGAACACCATATGCATCCTTCGACCCTTTCATCTCGGACACCTGGGCTTCTAACTGGACCACGGTACTAGTAAGTTCTTCACATTTAGACTTCAGTTGGATGTTTTCTCTACGACATGCTGAACAACTTGGTATTACACCCCAAACATCAGAACCACGGACACCTAGACCATACATGACTGCATCACCATTTCGATCTTTACCCGTTACCTTAGAAAAAACATCATCTTGTTCAGGATTATCGATCGAACCCTCAGGAAGATTAGAACTAAGTTGTTGTATTTGTGTATGTATTAGATATAATAACAAAAATAAGATATGTATTTTTAACACCATCAAGAACACATAGAAAAGATATGTATATATAAGCATATTACTTACATTTGCATTTGCAGCTTCCTCATTTTTTGTAGTTCCATGTTTGGAGAAGCATGCACGAAACATTTCCAATCGACTTGGATCTTTTCCCGTAGATGTATGTTTGAACAAAAATAAAATGAGTATTAACAACGGATATTGACATGCTACATTAACAATTGCATTATCTTATACAATCACCTTTAGCTCTTCGCGGACTCGAGCATAACTTTTTGTGCCCGTTACTTGCATTATCTTCTTCTTTGCCCGATTCGCATTGTTTTTTTCACTTACCGTCTTCAGTAGGAAAGTGAAATATTAAAATGGAAAATAAACTAATGTTATTTGAAGTGGAAGGCTATTTCATACCTTAGACTTTTCTTTATTCCAATACTTCACTAGTCTCCTCCATTGTTTTTTTTTTGCACTTGTTTTGGCCTATAACTTATTTGTTCCTGAAGTGACAAAGACGGATCATGGTATAGTTCTTTAACTCTTTCCCTCCAGTTCTTCACCTTCTGCCCAAATGATTTCAATATCCAGCCTTCAGCATCTTCTGGAATATCAAATTTTGTCTACAAATGGAACAAGTCACGTAAGAAAACAAATACTTTAGTCATTAACATATAGATTTTTAATTATGTACCTTTAGGAGTTTAAGCAACACTTTTTTTTAGCGTCCTTAACCTTATTCCATGGTTTATAAATCGGACAATACTTTCCACTCCTTGAAAGGGTTCCCATGAAATGAGTCAGTTGACTACTTTTGTCATTAATAGGTTGTCCGTGTGCATTAACTAAAATAGGAATTCTATCCCCTTTTTCTTGGACCCAAATTTTTGGCATACGGGTTGGTCCTCTCACTTTTTTACGTACATTCCGAACTACAAAAAGTAAACATAATTTACAATGTGCATGTATACATTAAAAATACTAAATAAATTGAAATAGGAACTGCAGGGGCAGTTTGGGTATTGAAGGACGAAAATGGTTGAAGTTTAAAGGACTTTTTCTATATTTGTTGATGAATACCAAATTAAACTCCAAGGGTATTTTCTTTTTAATATATGTTCGTTTGTGTTATTTTTCGTTCATCTAGAAAGTTAACAAACGAACATGAACAAGTTCATATCCTTAACGGATGAACACGAACACGAAATTTTGTTCATTTTTGTGTTTGTTAACTGTTCGTTTGTCCGATTAAAGCTTAACGAACGAACACGAACAATAAATTGTTCATTCAGATTTTTTTTAGTAAGATTGTTCGTTCATTTATGTTTTAGAACGTCCGATAATGTGTTCATTCATTTACACCATTAATGTGCATTTGTTTATGTTCATTCAAGTTCGTTTTTTTAATAGGTAGTATGTTACGAAAATATTATTTCTTTCTGCATAGTTTTGTTCAAGGTAGTAAAAAGCGAGGACAGTTAACAGAAAGTTATCAGATATGTTTAATACGGCCTGTTTTTTGGTAAAAACAGTAAGCCAGACTGTACGCTTCAGTGAAATGGAACCGAACAATCCATTTAAACTAGTTTAAACATGCAAACTGTTGAGAACAGTTTCCAAACAGATTCGAAACCTGAGTTTCATGGCACCATAACTTGTTGATAAATAAACTATTTTGGTCGATTCTTGAGTCTAAACTGTAGTTCTGAAAGTCTAGTTTTCGGAAAACTAAGTTTCATAATTTTTCGTTAAGTTTAAGTCAGTCAAACTGGTGTTACAAAAACGTGTGTCAAGGCTGCTGTTTATAAAAAAACAGATTCGAAACCTGAGTTTCATGGCACCATAATTTGTTATAACTAAACTATTTTGGTCGATTCTTGACTCTAAACTGTAGTTCTGACAGTCTAGTTTTCAAAAAACTAAGTTTCATAATTTTTCGTTAAGTTTAAGTCAGTCAAACTGGTGTTACAAAAACATGTGTCAAGGCTGCAGTTTATGCAGTTTAAAAAAAAACGATTCAAAACCTGAGTTTCATGGCACCATAACTTGTTGATAAATAAACTATTTTGGTCGATTCTTGAGTCTAAACTGTAGTTCTGAAAGTCTAGTTTTTAGAAAACTAGGTTTCATAATTTTTCGTTAAGTTTAAGTTAGTCAAAATGGTGTTACAAAAATGTGTGTCATGACTGCAGTTTATGCAGTTTATAAAAAACTGCTGCAAATTTATGCGCACTTAATACCAAGAGTTGTTAATAGCAACTTATGCAAATTTATGAAAAACGTAAATGCAGTTTTTCATGATACTCATAAGTATGTTTAAGAAAGCGGCTTTTAATTATATTTTTTTAAAAGCTCCAACCTCTAAACCGAACCGTTTTGGTCAGTTCAGAACTCAACAAACCTGTATGGTTTGTGAAGATCAGTTATAAAAGGGTTTCAAAGTTCAGGGGTAATTTGGGGAATTTTAACAAACCTCTTCATTTTCTAGTTCTGGAACTTCATGCTCTTCTTCATTTTCTTGTTGTGGAACTTCAAGCTCGTTTTCAAATAGTTCGGTGTTCTCATTTTCTAAATCATTTGCATTTTCTAAATCATCCATATCTTTATCTCCATCATCTTGAAAACTATCTTGTTCTTCATAAGCTTCATTCAATTCTATGTTTTCGATGTCATCAATTTCAGCATCTTGTTCTTCATCAGAAAAAGGTAAGCAACGGAAACAATTAATTAAATGTGACTTAATACTAACTACATATCATATGTAAAGTATTTAAAAAAAATATATAGGTACCATGAAATATCATGTCACGCTCCCGGTGGTTATCATCGTTGTCAACTGCATATAACTTTCTTTTAGCTGAAACTAATCTCCCTCTCGTGTGGCCTTCGTCTACCCTAGTACCCTACTATTTGTTGTTCTCCTTGTATCAATCACTCGTCCCTTTTGAATATGAGATTTTGAAGATCTGAGCACGCCGGAGACATTTGGAGCAATGAATCGTTTGTGTGCAAAATTAGCACATCTCTTCATTGATTGCGGAGCAATGTAATGTTGCATCTGTAAGTTAAACTGTTAGAGAATAAACACAAAGAAAACATATTATCCGAATTTTTTATAGTACCTTTTTAGAAATTTTTGTAGCAGCTTCTTCTTGATAAACTTGCTCCACATCATCATCAAAATCAAAGTCAGATTCAGGCATATACTCTACATCTTTCTTGCAGGTATCCATTGGTTTGTTTTTCTTTTTCTTTGTTTTGTCACTCTCTCCTAGACTTGTCAAAGACTTAACAATATTTTTCAATCCCATAGCTTGTAATTTTTTTTGTTTCTCTTGAACCCTCGACATTCTACTTTTTTCATAATCATTCATATTTGTTGTGGAGATTTGGCCTTGCATATCTTCTAGTCTGCAATAAATACGATTTATTAGCCATCAACTTAAATTGTTTGGGAAATCACAGCGACAATGTAACACCTAAATTGTTAGAATCTTCTTCGGGCATTTCATCAAACAATACATATGCACTATCCACATCACAAGATTTGCCAAAATCCCCCAGCCCAAAACTATCATTGGTTAAGAAACCCTAATCGAACTGAATGAATGCAAACAGTCGGTTAAGAGAATTCGAATCCACCTAAACTGATTGGTTCTCAAAATTCCGTAGTCGGAAATTTTGGTTTTCATTGGTTAGGGTCTAAAACTGACACAAACCAACTTGTACACAGTGGACCCATATTCAAATAGAGGTTTTCCATGTGTTTGTTATTAGAAATAAACCAATACTAATGCATTTTTAAATGCAGCAAACAAACAAACAAATCTTTTGGTTGAAACAAAACGATGTTTCATACTTTGATAAATATAAAACTTCACATAATTCACTGCTGTAGCACTCAAGACAACATATCCATAGCCATAACCCCAGTTAACAACATAAATCAGCAGTTAATATACAATAAACTTGATATAAACCTGATCACATTCCCATAAACCTGATCTAAAATTCATGAATTTTTGATTAATCGATATATATATATATATATATATATGCAATAAACCTGATCTATAATTCGCCCCCAGGCCCCATAAAGAAATCGCAACTTCTTAGAAGCGTGAGTGCAAAGCAGAAAAAAGGAATTGATCGTTACAAAAAGATGATGTTTACCTAATGCTGAAGGAAGAGCACTCAATACAAATTGAATGAATTGGAACCCAATTTCTTGAAGTAGAACAAATAATATCGATGAGTCAGTTAGAGAGGCTACTTGAGATCCTACTATGACGGGAATTGGATTGAAATTAGGAGGGAATTTCCAAATTTTATAAAAAATATTTTTCAATTAAATTATGGGTACAACATCGTAAACATATTTTAGAGGATCCCGTATAATGAAATATACATATCTATTTAATTAAATAAATTTATATAATTATTGTTGGTTGGTTTCACTCTTATTTTTGTATAGGCATGTAAAACAGTAACATGGGTTACGGGTACAAGAGTAAAATAAAGGGATATGGATTCTAACTATCAAAACGATTACCAAATTAAGGTAACGATAAATATATGGTTATGAGTTAAGGGACAAATTGTGTTACGGGTTATGTTCAACGGGACAGAATGGGTTACGAGCCCATGCTACAGGTTACGAGCTATGGGTTTCGAGTTTCATATTGTTTGCACATGTGATAATTTTAAGTTCCATTTTATAATGTCATACTATGTTATTTGTAGATGAATTCTCGATCAGTAGCCGGGAGAGGGTGGATCAAGGCATTACTAGTTTAAAACAGAATCTAGCTAGGTTTCGTTGATAAGTAGCTTTTCTAGTTTAGTATGTTTACTTAAGTTTTTTATGACATTTAATTTAATGTAAATTGTGAACGAATCCCATGGTGTACTGGATATGGTTATTTATAAATTAAATTTGTTGGAAATTCCTGTTATTTATTAGTTATTATTTTTTTTAATGCAAAAAGGTATTTATTAAATTAAATTTGTTGAAAATTCATGTTATTTATTAGTTATTATTATTATTTTTAAATAAGAAAAGGATTTTAAGGCGGTCTTAATGATGCATTTATTGAGGTGGTTCACAAACCGCCTTAAAAAATCGTGAGCACCATAGTTGGAGTGTTTTTTAAGGCGGTCATTTTTATTCTTTAGAGCGGTCGCTTAGCATCATTGATGCTCAAATATGGTCATACAAGGTGCGGAAGTTTACGAGGTATAGGACTACAACTGGCCATATAATTGACGCTAACAATTAATAACATGTCATATTAATAGACCATGTTGAACGTTAAATTGCTCTTAATGACTCATTTTAACATTTATATCACGTTTAAACAATCATGTGATGCAAAAAAGATTACATCAAATCATGTGATGCAGAGTTTATAATCAATTGAAAACAAAATTTATAATTTCTTCACAACAAGTTACACTAAAAATAAATAAGACATGACTAGATGGGTGGGTCTGATTGGGTAAATGGGTCAAACTGGTCAATTTCTTAACTGGGCATGTATAAGGGATATGATTAGGGGTGAAAATGGGATATTGGATTTTAATAATCCAAATTTTGACATTTTGGCCGGTAATAATTCCAACTTAAGAAATTAAGTTGGTAATCCCAACTTTCATAATATTGGCGTCCACCGAACCTTTTTCCAATGGAGACAAACCCAGTTTAACTTACACATAACTTAAAATCCAATATCTTTTCTATAAAATATAAATATTATCCATTCTAAAAAATATAAATATCTTTTTCAAAAAAATCCAATATCTTTTCTGAGAAAAATATAAATAATATCCATTCTAAAAAATATAAATATCTTTTCTAAAAAATTCAATAGCATAAAAGAGCCGAGCTCTACATACCCGCGTATTGCCTATCGCCTGTCTTGACAAGCTCTGCAGTGACAAGATTTATAAACCCTAGCTTTGACCACTAAAAAGAAATTGCTGGTGTTGATGCCAAACTGAAGATCACGAGGTTTCAATCTGGTTCAATCCGCAAAAGCAAGGTTAGTATTTCCTTAGATTCGTGTATATATAATTTTGTTGAGAATATTATGATGGTGAAATTATTCGACTATGTGGATCGTTTACATGTTAAATGGAACCGAACAATCCATTTAAACTCGTTTAAACATGCAAACTGTTGAGAACAGTTTCCAAACAGATTCGAAACCTGAGTTTCATGGCACCATAACTTGTTGATAAATAAACTATTTTGGTTGATTCTTGAGTCTAAACTGTAGTTCTGAAAGTCTAGTTTTCAGAAAACAAAGTTTCATAATTTTTCGTTAAGTTTAAGTCAGTCAAACTGGTGTTACAAAAACGTGTGTCAAGGCTGCAGTTTATAAAAAACAGATTCAAAACCTGAGTTTCATGGCACCATAATTTGTTGATAACTAAACTATTTTTGTCGATTCTTGAGTCTAAACTGTAGTTCTGACAGTCTAGTTTTCAGAAAACTAAGTTCATAATTTTTCGTTAAGTTTAAGTCAGTCAAACTGGTGTTACAAAAACGTGTGTCAAGGCTGCAGTTTATGCAGTTTATAAAAAACAGATTCGAAACCTAAGATTCATGGCACCATAATTTGTTGATAACTAAACTATTTTGGTCGATTCTTGAGTCTAAAATGTAGTTCTGATAGTCTAGTTTTCAGAAAACTAAGTTTCATAATTTTTCATTAAGTTTAAGTCAGTCAAACTGGTGTTACAAAAACGTGTGTCAAGGCTGCAGTTTATAAAAAAATGCTGCAAATATAAGAACAGTTAATACCAAACGCTGTTAATACCAACTTATGCAAATTTATAAAAAAACGTAAATGCAGTTTTTTTATATAAACTGCAATTTTTATGAAACTCTTAATACCAACTTATGCATATTTTTGTTAGTTGTTTAATCCAGGTTTAAGATGGATACGCGTTGGATGTCTTTACCAAGGGCTACCACCAAATATGAAAAAGGTCTTGACGAATTACTTGATTTTATCTTCTCTAAAGAGGGTAAAAATGGTCAAATCTCATGTCCATGCATTGATTGCGGTAATCAAATGTGGGTTGATCGAGAGGAGGCTAGAACACATCTGCAATCTGTTGGGTTTATTAAAGGCTACAATATTTTACATTTGGTTTCCAAACCATGTGATACTCCTATGTTAGATGCTGAAGATGACATGCAAGGGCTGGTACAAGATGCCTTCCACGGGTTTGGTGAAAACAAACAAGAAAATGAAATAGGAATACAAAATGAAAGTCAGGGTATGCAAAACAAAAATGTGAAAAAGTTTTATAAAGCGTTGGAAGATGCAAAAAAAGAACTATATCCAGGGTGTAAAAAGTTCTCGGTTCTTTCTTTTATCATTAGGCTATTTCATAGTAAGTGTATCGGGAAATGTAATGACAAGGGTTTCAGCATGATGCTTGATACATTGAGGGAAGCCTTCCAAGATGCTTCCATACCAAAGTCATTGTATGACCTAAGGAAGATAACAAGAGAGTTGGGACTTAGTTATGATAAAATTGTTGCATGTCCTAATGATTGTATGCTATATTGGAAAGAGAACAGAAAGAAAACAGAATGTGATATATGTCATACGTCAAGGTATAAAGCAAATGAAAATGATCCTGCTGATGATTCAATCATACTTGATACAGATAAGAAGATTAAGAAGATTGGAGCAAAGGTTTTGCGTCATTTTCCACTCATACCACGATTGCAAAGGTTGTTTATGTCATCTAAAAATGCTGCCTCCATGAGATGGCATGAAGAGAGTCGCAAAAAAGATGGTTACTTGAGACACCCTG
Organism: Bidens hawaiensis; assembly: GCF_021521415.1. NCBI lineage: Eukaryota > Viridiplantae > Streptophyta > Magnoliopsida > Asterales > Asteraceae > Bidens > Bidens hawaiensis. Next base: position 85,555 of record NW_027495784.1, on the reverse strand, counting down.
CAGATTCCCCAGCTTGGAGAACATTTGATTTTAAATATCCTGATTTTGCCAATGAATCTCGTAATGTCAGTCTTGGTTTAGCTAGTGATGGGTTTAACCCTTTTGGAACAATGAGTGCTTCTCATAGTACATGGCCTGTTGTTTTGATGCCATATAATCTACCTCCTTGGATGTGCATGAAAAAACCTTATATCATGCTATCTTTACTTATACCTGGCCCATTTGCTCCTGGGAATAATATAGATGTTTATATGGAACCGTTAGTGGCTGAGCTACAAGAGTTGTGGGATATTAATGGAGTTGAGACTTATGATGCATCGACAAAGAGTAACTTTCAGAAGCGTGCTTCTTTGTTATGGACGATAAGTGACTTTCCTGCTTATGTGAATTTATCCGGATGGAGCACCAAAGGTAAACTTTCATGCCTTTGCTGCCATAAGCATACAAAATCACAACGCTTAACTCATGGCAAAAAATTTTGTTTCATGGGACATCGTCGATATTTGCCAAGTGATCATGCTTTTCGAAAAGATAAAAAGTCTTTTGATGGCACAGAAGAAAAGAAGAGGCAACCACGTGGCTTAACAGGGTCAGAAGTCCTTGATGAGATAAATGGTTTTGAAATTAAATTTGGAAAACTTGTGGACTCCAACCCTAATCTACCATTTAATTGGAAGAAGAGAAGTATTTTTTTTGAGTTACCATACTGGAAAGATAACTTGCTACGCCATAATCTAGATGTAATGCATATTGAGAAGAATGTTTGTGATAGTGTCGTTGGAACGTTAATGAATCTAGATGGAAAGACCAAGGATCATGTAAAAGCACGCCTTGATTTGCAAGAAATGCGTATTAGACCTGAACTTCATCCTAAGGTTCAAAATAACAACAAAGTGTATTTGCCACCTGCTTGTTTCTCAATGAGTAAAAAAGAGAAAGGTATATTTTGTCGTGTGCTTAAAAGTGTGAAAGTTCCAGATGGCTATGTAGCTAATATATCAAGATGCGTAGAGTTAAAACCACCAAAACTGTCTGGCCTTAAAAGTCATTACAGCCATATTTTAATGCAGCAGTTGCTTCCCCTTGCTTTGCAAAATGTGTTACCTAAACACGTGCGTTATCCTGTGATAAAGCTATGTTGTTACTATAAACAATTATGCTCAAAAGTTATTAATACAAATGATTTAGTTCATATGGAAATTGAGATTGGAAAAATCCTTTGTGATTTAGAAAGGATTTTTCCGCCATCATTCTTTGATGTCACGGTTCATCTTTCGGTTCATCTTGCTTCAGAGGCCAAATTAGGAGGGACGGTTCATTACTGTTGGATGTATCCAATTGAGAGGTACACATTTATATTTTTGTAAATACCTTTTCTAAAGAAAATTAATAAATCTGATCTTATATTTTTTTGTCACTCAGGTATTTATCTACATTAAAATCTTACGTCCGAAATAGGAGTAAACCCGAGGGTTCCATTGCGGAAGGATATTTAGCTGAAGAATGTTTGTCATTTTGTTCATTGTACTTATCGAGTGATGTCGAGACCATACATAATAAGACAAGTCGAAATTATGATGACGGTGGTTATGAGGGTATTTTACCTGTCTTTTCTATGTCGGGTCGACCGATTGGTGGTACAAAGGTGGAGATACTAGACCTTGACATTTTGGCTAAAGCACATTCATATGTGTTGTTCAATTGTAGTGAAATTGATGAATTTAGAACGTAAGTAGTTATTTAGAAGTTGAGATCAGTTCAATTTATTAAATTATATATACCGTTTAGTTTTTATTGTTGTTATCATCATTATCATCTGTTAACATTAATTATAGGGAACATCTGACGATTGTTCGTCATGAAAATCGGAAATTACGCGAGCGTGAGATTCAACGTTTACACAGCGAGACTTTTGATTCATGGTTTCAAGATCATGTAAGGAATAGACATAGGTTTATTACTTTCGAAATACAATTTTAATGATATAACAATTTCAAGCTTCTAATAACGGGATGTATAATTTAAATGTTAACGCATCTTGCCTTAATTCAGGTTTCACATCTGCATACTAGAGGGGATCATAGAATCACAGATGATCTAAGAAACTTGGCAAGTGGCCCAGTTGAGTTTGTGAAAAAATATAAAGGATTTATCATAAATGGTTTCCGATTTCACACCAAAGATCTGGAAGAGAATAGGAAAACACAAAATAGTGGAATTATGCTTGAGGCCATGACTAATAGCTTCTCGAGTGCTAGACATAACAATCCTATCGTGGGATATGTAACATACTACGGGGTTTTGAATGATATCATTGAGTTGGAGTATGATGTTGACAAGAAAGTAGTTTTGTTCCATTGTGATTGGATCTCAAATGGTTCAACGAAAAAACAAGATGAGAATGGGTTTACTATACTCAATTTTGAAGGTTTGAAGCCTAATAACGAGCCTTTTATACTAGCTTCTCAAGCACAACAAGTATTTTACGTTGTAGATCGTGTTCATAAAGGATGGAAAGTTGTGATCAAGACAACGCTTAGAGATTCTTATGACATGAATGAACAAACATGTCTTGATGATGTGGAAACACATTTGCAGAGTGACACATCGTTGGGTCTTCAACTTGATGATGATATGAATATTGAATTGGTTAGAGGGGGTTTTAATATATGACAATAATACCTTAGTTTTAAACGGAGATGAAGATCTATTTGAAGCTGCTTCATGATTTTTATTAGTTAATTACTTTCATGCACTTTTTCAATTTGTATGTATTTTAGATAAATTAGAGGGTCTTATCAGTGAGCAACTATTGTTTTTTGCGTATAGTTTTCTATGAAATGATGAATGTTTCGAATTTAGTTTTTCAATATTCATACTTGATTTGTGTTTCAATGATCGTATTCTTTCATATTAGTTTTGTCGCCTAACCTACTATCTCTTGTGATTTTTGTTGTGCTTTGTGTACCTATGTAGGCTTAGCTGGGTGAAACATACAACAATTAAAATTGGCTTTTTGGCACTATCATGTGTCGCTAAAAAGTTACATCAAGGTAAATGCTACAGACGTCTTATCATGTTAATAAAAATGAAAATAAAACTATAAAATGTAGAAACTATAATATCATCATTTCAATACAAAGTTTAATATTCTTCTGAACACATTCCATATGTTTAAACACAAATGTCTAATAACTGTCAAATTTAGTTTAAATATCAAACATATAAATCACAAAATATTCTGTAATAGATTCCAGTAGGTCTCGTTGACTTTTTTGTGGACTTTGTTGAAGAACCTGGAGTATTGATATTATCGGGAATTCTAATAAAACTGCACGGTTGTGTTCGGGATTTCTACTTAGAGTTTTATGTTCGCAGATTGTGTACATCGCTGTAAAAGAATACACATAGATTAAGCTGTTATTCTTTCATTCTAGAAATTACTATTATGGTCAGGATTGACCCGTTTTGATTTAAGCTATAAAAGATAAAATTTTTACCTAGTCAAGTGTGGCCCATTTCGTTTTAAGCTGGAAAGATATAAATTTTAGCCAGTCAAGATATATACTAAAAAAACAATTTTTAAATAGTCAAGGTTGGCCCGTTTTGTTTTTAAGCTGAAAAGATACAACTTGTAACTATTCAAGATGGACCCATTTTCGTACTAGTTGAAATAAATAATAAAGTTTTTAACTAGTGAAAGCTAACCAGTTTCATTTTAAACAGAAAAAATACAATCTTTAACCAGTCAATACTGACATGTTTCATTTTTAATCTAAAAAATACAGCTTTTAACAAGTCAACATTGACCCCCTTTTTTTAAGCTGAAAAGATATAATTTTTAGCCAGTCAAGATAGAACCGTTTCGTTTCAAGCTGAAAAGACAAAAATTTAACCAGTCAAGACTCAAGATTAACCCGTCTCGTTTAAGCTGACAAGTTAGAGATAACAATAATTTGACTCGACCCGTTTTTAGCATACCTGAGATTCAGCAAATTTACGAAGAATATCGGTTGAGTAGAAATTCGGACCACAATACCAACCAGGAGTGTCTGCAGCATCAAGAAAGTCACTAAAGAGTGCTGCTAAAACTGCTGCATTGGCGACATATTGAAGAGGCTGCGGTCTCCCATGATTTAATTGTATCAAACCTCCTGCCATACAAAACAACAATACCGCATGAAATAAACCTACAGATTCAATCATGTTCAGTTGATATAATTGAGTTACTACCTCTCGTGCGGTTAAAACTTGTGAAATAAGGTAAATATGAACACATGACTGTTCAGGCAATACCATAATACAAAATTATTATATGATTTCATCTTTTAAATGGCATATGCTTTCATCTTTAAAAAGAAATTTACATACTTGCAATCAAGACTTCAAGCTAGGGATGAGCTCGGGATGGTACCGATACCCACCGCGACCAATACTGATCCTAAAAATCCTGATCCCGAACATTTGAAACATTTGGTACCGGTAACGGTACCGAAACGTTTGGTTCGAAATACTAAATACTCGTTTACCAGTTATAAAAAAGAAACTAAATAGATTTATGTGAACCATAAACCCGTTCTGGCCCATTTAGTTATTGGGCGCGTGTTCCAACTCCCAATCACCAGACCATGTAATGCGTATTGGGTCAAACCAAAAATGTTTAGTTATCTCAAACAGGTCGGAACTGATCCAAACTCTAAATAGGTACGTAAGTCGGGGACCGAGAACCGAACTGTTTAGGTGGCTAAAACAAAAACCTTTTATGGCTTGGTGGGTTCGGGTTCAGAAGGGCTGCACTATAAATTCGGTGTTTAAAAGGTTCTGGACCATAACCGTTTTTAAACTTGGCCATTGGAAAATTGGAATTCTAAATGGGTTGGGCCAAAACAGATTGAAAACAACCATGGCATTCTATTTAGAAGTCATCCATAAACTATTTATCAAACAAATAAAGCTCATGATACAAACCAAATAGACCTACATGACTCGCTCCAATTTCAGCTACTTGGATCGTCGGTTGATCCCTTACGCAACAACGATAATTGCAGAGCTGCAAGTTGCACCGATTCAGTGAGAAATTTAGATAACTCGATAATCCAGCCTGTAGTACGTGACCTTTTTTTCCCTATTCCATGCATACCAACTAAGATATAAAATATCAACTGATGACCCATACACATGACACGTGAACAACTCGATTAACCCAACATTACCTGACCCATACAAGTTTCTCTTCACGAGGGTTGTTTCTCTCGCCTGTTGATTTTGCCAAATTTATACATGTTATAATATGCGTAATTCATAAACTAACCTATAATGTTTTAATTTCTTCCAATAGTTTCTCATTCATCCTTTGAAATACTGAGATTCTTTGTTGAGTTGATTCAGAACTTGAATAGTATCTACAGTATAAATAACTTACCAGTGGTGGCGGGTAGGTCAGGTTCCAAAATGGAGCTTAATTTTAAGAATATGCAAACACAATAAAAAAAAATCATCTACACTAAATAGTGATAGTGTTATAAAGGGAAAGCTTTGTTAAGAAAAAAGTCAGATGTTATTTAACATCTCCCTTCTTTGCCTCTCACGACATGCTATACTCATAGTCATAGCCTTGCAGCATGAATTATTGCGTCCCATGTTATGTGATCAAAAATATGAAGCAATTACAATGGAAACTAATTCTAATACTTAAAAATGGAGATAATATTTGCAGAAAAGTGAAACTTGTTTCCAGGCCAATAACCTTTATTTCAATAGAAATAACCATTTTATGTTAGTAACCATGTAAGTTAGACCAAATTTGATGGCATGGTAACTAAAATAAATTGGTCCACAACGGATTTTATGTACCGTTGACCAATGTTGCAAAAATCGCTAGTCGGTGGTCGGGCGATGGGGTAGGGAATAGCGATTAATCGGGATTAGTCGAGATTAATCGGGATTAATCGGATCGGACTTTAATGTATATTTTTCAGTTTTATACATACACATACACACACACATTTTTGTATGTAATTTTTAGTTTTATACATACACAAACATATTTTGGTCAAAAATTGGCTGGAATCTCGCTGGAACCATTAGTTTTTGCTGCAATCTCGCCGAAAATAGTTGATTTGGGTCGGAATCTCGCCGGAAACCACTGATTTTGGTCGGAATCTCGTCGAAAATCGTCGATTTTGGCCGGATTTGACTGTTAACCGATTAATTGGCCGACTAGCCCAAAATTAATCAGTGAAGTGGGGACTAGCGATTAGTCGGGGATTAATCTGTGACTAGTCGGGATTTTTGCAACACTGCCGTTGATTGAATTCAAAAGCTGCTCAAATCCAAAATATGCGAGTGAGACCATAGATGAAACGGAAATTGGGCTTTGCTACAACCTCTAATTAGAAATTTCAGAAAGTAACAAAATATATATGAACACAAAACCTCAAAGCATTGTTATCTCAATGCTGAAATTATTATTCATGTTTCTAACCCCTCCCCACTTGGTTCTTTCTCATATTCCAAACCGATGCACCACTCACCCACATTTCATGTTTTGATTCAAACTAAAAAAATCATTTTGAGTTCTTACACTTCAAGTTTTCGGTTCAAGCTAATTATGTATAATTATGATTTTTGATCAAATTATCCTCAATAAAGATTCTATAACTCAAATTCCTTGTATTGGGCCAAATAATATAAAATTTCCTAAGAACACACATAATCAGTGTTTGAATAATTTTAGTTTAAACTCAAGGTTTGTTAAACTGATTTTAGTTTAAAATTTAACTCGTATACAAACTTCAAACAGGTATTCTATTTGAATAAACATAACATGATTTTCTGATTGAAGAAACGTGGATCGACTCACTGGTAGACGATCTACTTTCCTCGGGTGTGATTATGCTATTTCACCGATGGTTTCTCTTGGATCTGGGTTCTTCCACCTACAAAATGAACAGCACCGTAAACTTACCCCTCAGAAAGGGACAGAGGGGTCCTCTTTGGGGTAACCCTCCGGTGTGAGAATAAGTGTTTGTATGAGAAGATAATAATATGAGAGTAAGGAGATGGAATGTATTGCTTAATAGCTGAATACTCTGTAATTGGATGTAATTGGATGTTATTTGATCCCCTCTCCTTGTGGAGTTGATGTGATATTTATAGTGCTAGGGTTTCCCATGATTGGGCTCAGACCTAATTAGGGCCTTATTGGCCTCCTCCAATTGCTTTGCGCCACGTGTCCTTTGGGACACCTGGTGCTTTTTCATTGGTTATAATCACGTGGTAGCACATGGGTTTTGCTGAGTTGTCCACCTTTCATTGGCAGCTGTCAACATCAGCATATTCTTATTCCTTAAAAAGATACCTTCTGGAAGGTTGTCTGACGTGCACAATCAAGGTTGCCCTAATCCTGATTTGGATAAGGACGAGGTTGATTATGTGCATGTGTGATACGCGCCTATCCTGAGAATGCGCGAGGTCTTCTCTTTATTCTCACGCGCAGATGTTTCATGCGCAGATGTGATATGCACGAGCATGTGATATGCGCCACGCGCATATGTGATATGCGTGAGCATATGTGATGCGTGAGCATATGTGATGCGTGAGCATATGTGATGCCTGAGCATCTGTGGTGCCTGAGCATGCGATGCATGAGCATATGTGATATGCGTGAGCATATGTGATATGCGCCATGCGCGTAGGTTTTGGCTTTGTGCCTTCATAATGTCTTGATTTCAAGCCTCTTGTCCATATCTTGTGGGTTAACCCGCCTCACTCGGTGTTGAGGCGGGTACATACCTCTTCAAGCCCCCCCAGTCTAATGTGTGTCTTGTCTCGCGCGAGCGAGGTAAGATAGATATTAGACTTAGTAGTTTGCTCTTTTAGTATGGGTTTGTCTTTTTCTTCTTATTATTCATCGCTGCGCGAAATTCTATCCTTTTTGTTGAAAACGAATCGTCCCTGTACGTGGTTGGTTGTTGCTGACATGCGTCAGTGATGGAGACGTGTCAGACCTTTCGTGTGCTCGAGGTGCTACAGTTGCCTTTCGTGTCCCCTCACATAGTGTCAGGGACACGTGTCGCGCTCGCGTTGGTCCGTTCCTGCGAGTGGTGGCGCGTGAACTCTGGCAGCAGCTGTATCGTTTCTTTTCGTGTCCCCTCACACAGTGTCAGGGACACGTGTCGCGCTCGCGTTGGCGAACACCTGCGAGTGGGGGCGCGTGTAGTCCGATCAACACCAAAATTTTCTCTCTCCTGGGCCTATAAAAGCAAGCCCTTAGAGTTTTTATTCTTCATCTTCTTTGCTGTTTTATTCAAAGCTTTCCTTTCTTTCCTTGTATTCCGATTACCTTTGTTCTGTTTCCAGATATCTGTTCTTCAGAAGCATCCTTTGTTCGTTGTCACAGTTGTATGTCTGATAGCTCAGACAACACAATCTCCCCTATCCATCGCCGTGTTAAATCATTAGTAATGTCTACGTTGAAGAAGACCGGCAAGGGGAAAAGGGCTGCTGAGGCCTCGTCGGAGGAAGTAGGGAGGACCAAGGCCGTGAAGAAATGGGATGAGATCCCCTGCAAACTTAGGCAGTCCGATTTGACAGCCTTATCGCCTCTCAGGGTTTTCTCCCTGAGTTTGGCTGCATGTTGCCTGGGGCCGGGCAAACGGCGGCGGACCCGCCTACCGGCTATATATCCCTTTACTGCCATTTTTTCACCCACTGCAACCTTCGTCTCCCGATGACAAGGTTTGTGGGTGCGGTGCTTAGGTTTTATGGGATTCATATATCCCAAGTCCATCCGTTTGGACTCGTGCGCATGACTCACTTTGAGTTCATGTGCAAATCTCAGCGCGAGGAGCCCACCCCTCGTCGCTTTCAATTTTTTTACAAGCCCAAGATCCAAGATTCTTGGTTCTCATTTATTCCTCGCAGTCAGAAGGTCAAGTGCTGCACTGTTTCATTCAAGAGCCTTCATGACTGGTCTGAGAGATTTTTTTACATTAAGGCTGGTGTGATCCCCATCCGCATGACCATGCGCGAGATCTCTTCTGCGCCTGCGGATGTGGGTGTCTTCAAGAACCCAACTGGCGCCTGGGTGAAAAAGTTGACTGCCGAACCATCCCCCGCCATGAAAATTTGCGAGGAGGCGCTGGTGGGGGTTGGTATGAGCAGGAGGTGGGCTGACAGCGCGACTGAGCCCGTTATCCAAGTTGACGGCTTGTGTAAGTTAATCTCATTGCATTACTTCTGCGCGAGTACTTATCTTTTTGCTGATATCATTTGACTTGTTTTGTGCAGTCAGCAAGGAGTATATCCACGCCGCCTATGACGAGCATATGGAGGGTGGCTCCGTCGCGCTGGGCGCTGGGGAGGTTGGCTTCCCCGATCGCTTCGATGACATGTTCATCCCTGTTGATCTGGGATTTCTCTTTGACAGCGATGCGCCTGGTAAGCCTTTGTACTTATGCATTTGCCTTTATAATACCAAATTTGGCTAACACTTCTTTTGCACGTATTGTAGACGCGCTTGAAAACTACGAGCTGGAGCTCGCGGAAGAGGAGGAGGAGGAGGAGGCGCCCCAACTAAAGCGTAAAGCTAAGGGGAAAACTGGCGCAGGGGCCAGTAAGAAACAGAAGAAAGATGTTGCCCCTGTTGCTCAGGATCCTCCTACTCAGGCGAGGGGATTTGAGAAAACCCAGGAATTTCCCCTCAAGTTTTCCTTATCTTCCCTGCCTCAAAAAGTGGGCAGACCTCCTGTCCACACGAGGTATGGTGCTACTACCTCCTTCTTTCGCGCGGCGGAGAAGGGAAGCGGCGTTGCGCCTTCGACAGGTATACTTTGCTTATCCTTTGCTTATTTTTCATGGTTCTATGAGCGCGATTCTGATAGAATTACTAATGAATCTTTGCTCACTCAAATGTTTGTAGAGCCGGCGACCTTGGTGAATCAACCTCAAGCGCATCAAGATGCCGAGGCTGCGCCGGAGGTCGCTTCGAAGTCCCCTGTTTTACCCTCGAAAAAGGGTAGAATGGACTTCATGGCGATGTTTGCCTCGCGAACGGAGTTGCGCCAAGGTACGTATTGTGCTTTTATTTTCTGACTTTTTTCTTTTAGATCAAGTCATGAACCATTTTTTTTTGTTGATTTCTTCATAGGAGTCGTAGCTGGCGTACAAGCTGCTGGCGGCACTCTTGGCGCCTGTGCCAGCGCCGTTGGCTCTGCTCCTGCTCCTGCAGGCGATGAATCTCCCCTCATCGGGATTACTAAGGAGCAGGAGGCCGTTTTACGCGCCGATCTGGCGGCATCGCTACCTCCCTCACCTCCTCCTGCGCACAGCCCTCCTCGCGAGACTGATTTTGATTCTAGGTCGCAGGAGAAAAGGCCTGTTTCTGAGGAGGATGAGGAGGTTCAAGCTGAAGGCTCCGACAGCGGCCGCGCCAGCCCTGCAGCGCCACGAGGTTTCGCGGCGCCGTCTTCTCGTGGGCCTGCCGCTGACTTTTCTGCTTCGTCTCCGCAGGTATAAGTTCGTTTTTGCTCCGCTGCGCGGACTTTCATATTAGTGTTTTGATGACTTAGATCATTACTTTGTGTTTGCAGGAAGCCGATCACATCTACCGCCCGAGATGGAACATTACTGAGGACAGCTCATTTCAGTCCATGGGTGTGTGTGAGGACTTCTGGGCTCATTCTGTGCCTCCAGCTGAAAGGAGGTTTCAGGAGGCCCGCGCTCGCGATGACTTGCTCAAAGATCATCTGTTTGCTGGGTCGGCTTTCTTTGCTGCCTCCCAAGAGCTTCGCTATGATTACGTAAAGGTACGTGATGCTCTTGCGGAAGCCAAGCAAGAGGCTAAAGTATCTGTTTGGCATCTTTCTGATGCTCGAGAGAGAGCTGAGAAGCTCCAAGCAGAGCTCAATGAGAACAGGGCAAGTGCCAACACCGCCTTTGTGAAGCGCGGGCATGAGCTCCAGGCTGCGCGGGAGAAGCTTCAGGCAGCCGAGGCGGACGCGGCCAAGTACGCGCGTAGAGTGCGCGACTTGGAGCTGGACGCGGAGGCGCATGACCAAGCTCTTGTCCAGTCTATAACTGACAAATCATCGCTGGAGAGTGAGGTTGCGCGCCTGAAGAGGGAGCTGGCGGCCGCGCAGGCCGAAAAAGATGAAGCCTTGGCGACGGCAGCGTCTAGCCAGGAAGCACTCGAGCTTGCGCGGGCGGAAAAGGAAGAAGCCTTGGCGGCATCAGCGTCCGACAAAGAGGAGCTGAAACAGACTAAGGAAACTGTTGAGTTGTTAAACTCTCAGATTCCTGCCCTCGAGACGTCTGTTGCTTCCCTCGCGCAGGATCGCCAATGGCTAATCTCACAGGGCATGACTCGTTGCGCTTACGCGATGAAATACTCAGACGAGTTTCAGGCCCTTGTGATGGATTTCAACGCTGCCGCACGCTTGGTGGGTCGAGCTGAAGGGTTTACGGATGGCTATGAATATGGCATGTTGAAGAAGAACCCATCCGAGTACCCTTATCAGAGCGACGTTGCCTGCGCGGACATGGCCGCGATGGGGGAGAAGTATTTGAATACTCCCATTCCCATCCTTGCACAGGTATTTTAACCTTAATGAGATAACTTTGACTTATTTTCCTAGTCTTTTTGTACTCATATTTTTCCTTATGATTTGCAGATATCCGCGCTTGCTGACCAGCCCGATCTCGGCGCGCTAAAGAAATTACTTGATGAGTGCGAAGGGGCTGGTGGCGGCGATGATGACGCGGGGCATGCTGCCCCTGCTAGCGGCTCTGGCGTGGCCAAAGGATCCGCTCCTGACACTATTGTGATAGAAGAATCCATTCAGGACGAAGAACTTGACTATGGTCAGTTTGGAGATGACGAGGAGCGGGCTGCGCCAGGCGCTGAGGGCGGTGATGAGGACTATGAAGAGGCTGACGTCGACGTGGAGACTTGAGAAGCCCTTAATGTTTTTTTTTTTTTTTATTTATATTTGTAGTTTGTATCTCATCATCTTGTAAACTTGTAAATTTCAATGCTTTGGAATGAAATTTTGTTTTTCCCTTCTTCGCATCTTGCGCATTCCCCATTCATCTCTTTATATTGCATGTTTGCTTGTTGAATATAAGATATGCTTGCACGTTGAAATAAGAACAAGGTTGTAAGGAAATTATTATACTTAATCCTTGTCATATTGTAAGTGATTTTGCCATATCTTGATTATGTTGACACGTGCCTAGGCGTTTTCATTATTCCTCTTTTGCGCGACGTTATCGCGCATTTATTATATGGAATTATGAGTTTTGTAGCCTTTACGTATCAATATGTGTTGCTCAGATATCCATTACAATTGCATGCGCGACCTCGACCTGAGACCTTAACAACTATGTTTTGGCATTTGTTTTGCCTTAGTTGTGTTTAGGTATTTTTATGGTCAGGCTGCGCAGTATGTAGGATGGATGTTGTGAGTGATTTGAGCTAAGGCTCACATTATTGGGCTAAGGCCCTGACGTTTTAGAGTTAAGACTCGTTAACGCGTTTGAGCTTGAAGCTCGCGCATGTATGTTTTACTTCGTTTTATTTCGTTTTGATGTCAATACAATGTTGTCATATTGCTCAAAATTAATAAAGGGAAGTGTGAAACATGTATGCAAAAGGTAATAGAATTGGGCTAAGGCCCTGACGTTTTAGAGTTAAGACTCGTTAACGCGTTTGAGCTTGAAGCTCGCGCATGTATGTTTTACTTCGTTTTTATTTCGTTTTGATGTCAATACAATGTTGTCATATTGCTCAAAATTAATAAAGGGAAGTGTGAAACATGTATGCAAAAGGTAATAGAATCCACATTAAGAGAAGATAGCGCGTATCATTATTCATAATGGCTTAAAAAGCCTTGATTACAAACTTGACATTTTTTACATGAAACATTTTCTAAGATGTGCCGCGTTCCATGCGCGCGGGATCTTCTTTCCATTCAAATCTTTTAAAGCGTATGCGCCTTTTCCCAATTCTTCCGAGACTTGATAAGGTCCCTCCCAATTGGGGGACATTTTTCCCGGGGGTATCGCGCGGCTAGCTTCATTGTTTCGAAGGACAAAATCATTTTTCTTGAAGTGGCATTCTTTCACACGCTGGTTGTAATATTTTTCCAGTTTTTTCTTGTATTTTGCTTCACTGATGATAGCCGCCTCTCTGCGCCCTTCAAGTAAGTTGAGATCCAACCTTCTTTCGCGCTCGTTATCAATCTTGCTCATCATGAGCACTCTATGGGATGGGCATCCAATTTCTGCTGGAATCATTGCCTCCGTTCCATAGGTTAGGCTGAACGGGGACTCGCCATTGCTGGTTTTGCTTAATGTCCTGTGTGCCCATAGGACATTAGGTAGCTCTTCGACCCAAGAATGGGATTCTCCCTCCAACCTTTTCTTCAGCCCATTTAACAAGCTTTGATTCGCGCGCTCCACTTGGCCATTCCCCTGAGGGTGGTATACCGAAGTGAAGATTTGGTTGATGCGCAATTCCTTAAGCCAGTTGGATATCTTTCTGTCAGCGAATTGTTTGCCATTATCGCTCACAATTTCCATGGGCAAGCCAAAACGGCATATGATGTGGCTCCAGATAAACTGCTTCATCGCTTCTGCTGTGATTTTTGCTAGTGGCTTGGCTTCAACCCATTTTGTAAAATAGTCTACTGCCACTACCAAAAATTTTACTCGCCCTTGCGCTTGCGGTAGGGGACCCACAATATCGATTGCCCATTTGTGGAAAGGCCATGCGGAGGTCACCGGAATCAAGTTGTTCTTTGGCCGCATGGTGTTTGGCGCATAGCTCTGACATGCTTTGCATTTTTGGATCTCTTTTAAAGCGTCCAAGTACATGCCTGGCCAATAGTAACCTGCGCTCATTGCCTTGGCAACCACCATGCGCGGGCCAGCATGTATTCCACAGTTTCCTTCGTGTATCTCTCTGATCACATAGCTTGCTTCCTCAGCGTCTAGGCATTTCATGAGCGGTCCAAGATAAGAGCGTCGATATAATGTACCATCAAGCAGTTCATAGTTCTGCGACTTGTGTCTTATCTTCCTCGCCTGTGCGCGATCGTCCGGTACTTTTCCCTCCTTCAAGAATTCCACTACTGGAGTTATCCATGATGTAGGGGTTGTATGAGTTACAAGGACAGACTTCGCTCCCACCGACGGGTTGCTCATTACTTCTACCCTGACATCTTTGCCAAAGTGATCGAAGCTGGTTGATGCCATCTTGCTCAGCGCGTCAGCAGATTTGTTTTCACTGCGCGGAATATGAATGATTCTGAAGCAGTCAAATTGCTTGATGAGCTTTTTCGCCTGCTCTAGATAGAGTGGCATGTTGTTCTCCTTGGCATCATAAAGGCCATTGACCTGTGCAGCTACCAAGTATGAATCAACATGGGCCTCTAGCTTTTTAACTCCGAATTTCTGCGCGATGCGCAGGCCAGCCAGCAAGGCTTCATACTCAGCTTCATTGTTGGTGCTCTTGAAGTCCAACCTGATGGCGTAAGTATATTCATGATTCTCTGGATCCACCAGCTTAAGGCCTGCGCCGGATCCTTCGTTGTTTGAAGCTCCGTCGGTGAATAATCTCCACACATTTTCTTCATCATTGGCTCGCGGAGGGTCTACCTCGCGCTGAGCCTCTTCAATTTTTCCTTCGGGGACTTCTGCAATGAAATCAGCCAAGACTTGTCCCTTGATTGCTGGACGGGGCTTATAGGCGATCGTGTGCTCACCTAATTCCAGCGCCCACTTTGTCAACCTTCCTGAGAGCGCGGGACGCCGCAAGACTTGCTGGATGTTGTAACCAGTTAGAACTTCAATGGGATGACCATTGAAATATCTATGAAGCTTGCGCGACGCGTGTGTTAGTGACAAAACTAACTTTTCCATGATGGAGTAGCGCGTCTCAGGATCTGTCAGCACCCGACTCACGTAGTATATTGGCGTTTGGATTCCCTTGCGATCCACCAATAATACTGCGCCGATGGCGCGCTCTCCTGCTGATAGGTACAATGTCAAAGTTTCACCAGGAAGTGGAGCTGTGAGCGCGGGCAAATTTATCAAACATTCTTTTATCTCTCTGAAAGCTTGTTCGGCCTCAGGAGTCCATTTGAACTGGCTTTTCTTTAAGCAGTTTCTCAATGTATTGACAAATGGGGTAGATTTGCTTGCATGGTTCGCTAGGAACCTGTTGATTGATACCAATCTACCATTCAGCTTCTGGACTTCTTTCATGGTGGATGGCGAGGGCATGTCAAGGATGGCCTCCACCTTCTCAGGGTTCACCTTGAAACCATCCTTGGTGACCATTACACCTAGAAATTTTCCCTCTTGTACGCCGAAAGTGCATTTGCTCGGATTGAGCTTCATGTTAACTTCCTTTAGGCGCCCAAGGGTTTCTTCGATGTCTTTGAGCATTTGTTTTTCCTCCCTGCTTTTGATCACCAAATCATCCACATAGACTTCTAGGTTTCTTCCAATCTGCTCGCTGAAAACAGCATCCATAAGTCTTTGGTAGGTGGCTCCCGCATTCTTCAAACCAAAGGGCATTTTTGTGTAACAAAAAACACCCTTGTCGGTTCTGAAGGCGGTCTTGTCCTCGTCTTGTGGTGCCATTTGAATCTGGTGATAGCCCTTGTAGGCATCCAGGAAACATTTGAGCTTGAATGGCGCCACGGAGTCCACCTTTGCGTCGATGTTTGGGAGGGGGTAACAATCTTTTGGGCACGCTTTGTTGAGGTCCTTGAAGTCAATGCACATCCTCCACGACCCGTTACTTTTCTTTACCATCACAGGATTGGCTACCCATGTCTGGTATCGTATCGGGCGGATGATGTTTGCGCGCAATAGATCCTCAACCTGCTCATTCATGGCTCTCGCCTTCTCATCCCCCATGACTCTCTTCTTTTGAGCAATTGGCTCTACAGACTTGAAGGTGTTGAGAGAATGTTGCGCCAGGTCTCGCGGAACCCCAGTCATATCAGAGTGTTGCCACGCGAAGACCGACATATATGCTGTGAGCAATCTTTTCATTCTCAACCTCGTGTCGTCTGATATCGTAGCGCCAATTGTGATTTTTTGCTCCGGGAATTTTGGGTTGAGAATCCATTCCTCTGGCGCATTGTTTGCCATTGGAAGTTTCATTCTCCCTTCCCGCGGAGTACTTGTCACTGCACACAAATGATCTCGGTAAACAAAAGTTACACCTGTTGGTGTTGGGAACCCTAACGCGCCGTGCGCTGGCGACGGTATGGCGTTGAATTGGGCAATCGTTCCCCTACCCAAGATCATATTGTGGCAAGAAGTGGTGGGCAAGACCAAGAAGTTGACAACTTCGGCTCGCTTGTGTTTCTCATCCCCCATGGTTAGTTCAAATTGTATTTGACCTAGGGGATGAATGATTTCATTTGAAACACCAGAGATCGGTGCATTCACAATCTCAAGCCTTGCTTGGTCTGCCGGATCCAGTTTCCTGAAACATTGCTCATACATGATGTCTGATTCGCTGCCAGTGTCCACCAGGACTTTTGACACTTCATAATGAGCAATGTGTGTAGTGATGACAAGAGGACTGCTGATGGAAGGGCCTCCCCTGATTCTTGGGAAGATGACTTGTTGCTCGCGCCAATCTCCTTGGATTTGCGCGCTTCTCTTTCTTGATATTTGCCCTTGCCTTCCTCCCTCGGCTACACAGATTCTTTTGTACTTTTTGCTGGCTGAGGCTCCTGATTGTTCATTTTCTGGTCTTGAGTTTTTTACCAGGTGAGCCAGCTTGCCTGATTTCACATCTTTTTCAATTGCATCCTTCAAGTGGTGGCATGCATCAGTGTTGTGCCTTGTGGACTTGTGAAACTCACAGTACTTGCCACTGTCTGATGGTCCCTTGTAGTGTAGTGGCTTGGGGCTTTTGAATTGGACATTCTCAGTGCTTAACACCTGTGAAGGCGTTTTAGTGAGGGGAGTCCATATTCTTGGCAGAGGTCTGTTAGGATCTCTGCCGCCTTCCCTCTTGTCACCCTCCCCGCGATTACGAACGTCTTTTTGGGGCTGGGGTGAGCTTGGTTGCGCCTGCTTTTCTGCGGAAGAAAAACTGGTTGGTTGCAACCTGGACCATACAGAGTTCTGTTTGCCCCTTTTTTCGTTGCTGCGCGGTGACTCAGCTTGATGCGCTCTTTCTCTTGCCCTATCTTGGGCAATTTGTTTTTCATTTCTCGCGAAGACTCGCGATGCTTCCATTAGTTTGGCCCAAGTGGTTGGCATGCCATCTCTGCTTACGAGAGCTCGGCGGAGTTGATCACTGCGCGCGCCTTGAATAAAGGCCACGCGCAAGAGTTGCTCAGTGATGCCTCCGATTGCCAGAGACTCCTGATTGAAACGAGTTATGTAGTCTTCAATCGTTTCATCATTCTTGCGCACGCAGTGCATGATGTCATCAGGGTCGCGCGTGTGTCTGCGCTGCTGTACGAAGTGGGCTTGGAACTTTTCCAATAGCTCCTCGAACCCATCGATTTGCCCAGTCGGCAAGCTCTCGAACCAGACACGCGCCGCGCCCGTGAGGCAGCGAGCAAACATGTGACACCATGTTGGCATCGTCCAGCTTTCTAGGTTTCCTGTGTTGTAAAACCCTTGTAAGAAATCGTCTGGATCTGTTGTGCCGTCATATTTGCCCAAACCACTTGGCATCTTGGTTTTGTGCTGAATGGGGGCCTTCGCGATGCGCTCGGTGAACTTTGAATGTTTCACCAAGATGGCTGGCCTGTATGGTGTGGTTACGTCCACTTGCCCTCTTACTGGTAGGCTGTATGGCGCGTGCAGATCCAGATCGGCTCTGGCTCCAGGCGCCATGTTCACGTGCGCGCGGAGCTGTGAGCCTCCTGCATGAGTATCTCGCGTCTTCCTCATGCTGTGCACTTCTTCATCACTAAACTCAGTGTGTGCAGCGTGAACGGAATGACCATCTTCCGGCGCGCGCGCCCCTTTTGTTCCATGAACGTTTTGCTTGTCAAACGCTAGGCGTTGTGTTAAGTCGGCTGACTTTTTGTGTTTGACCATCTCATTGTACTTGTCCATTAGACGTCGTTGCTCGTTTATGAGCCATTCTTTGGGGTCATTGGTTTCATCTTCTGGACCCATTGGTCCTTTTTGTTTCGCGCCGGCAAGATTTTGTAACGTGAGATCGTCTGGAGGGGTTTCAGTCTGGCCATGAGGAGTTGTGATGAAGGGACGGTTACTGGTGGCGCGCGTAGAATCACGCGGCATCCTCAGAAACTGTTGTCCCTCATTAACATCCTCACGTTCAATATCCTCCAGAACTTGATCAACGTTACGAACGCCAGAAACCATGGTGAAAATTTGTTTTTTATAGAGATCTGATGAGATCTTGTTGCCGTTGTATCAGTGGATGGCGCCAATGAAGAAACGTGGATCGACTCACTGGTAGACGATCTACTTTCCTCGGGTGTGATTATGCTATTTCACCGATGGTTTCTCTTGGATCTGGGTTCTTCCACCTACAAAATGAACAGCACCGTAAACTTACCCCTCAGAAAGGGACAGAGGGGTCCTCTTTGGGGTAACCCTCCGGTGTGAGAATAAGTGTTTGTAGGAGAAGATAATAATATGAGAGTAAGGAAATGGAATGTATTGCTTAATAGCTGAATACTCTGTAATTGGATGTAATTGGATGTTATTTGATCCCCTCTCCTTGTGGAGTTGATGTGATATTTATAGTGCTAGGGTTTCCCATGATTGGGCTCAGACCTAATTAGGGCCTTGTTGGCCTCCTCCAATTGCTTTGCGCCACGTGTCCTTTGGGACACCTGGTGCTTTTTCATTGGTTATAATCACGTGGTAGCACATGGGTTTTGCTGAGTTGTCCACCTTTCATTGGCAGCTGTCAACATCAGCATATTCTTATTCCTTAAAAAAAATACCTTCTGGAAGGTTGTCTGACGTGCACAATCAAGGTTGCCCTAATCCTGATTTGGATAAGGACGAGGTTGATTATGTGCATGTGTGATACGCGCCTATCCTGAGGATGCGCGAGGTCTTCTCTTTATTCTCACGCGCAGATGTTTCATGCGCAGATGTGATATGCACGAGCACGCGCGGATGCGCCACGCGCGGATGCGCCACGCGCATATGTGATATGCGTGAGCATATGTGATGCGTGAGCATATGTGATGCGTGAGCATATGTGGTGCCTGAGCATATGATGCCTGAGCATGCGATGCATGAGCATATGTGATATGCGTGAGCATATGTGATATGCGCCATGCGCGTAGGTTTTGGCTTTGTGCCTTCATAATGTCTTGATTTCAAGCCTCTTGTCCATATCTTGTGGGTTGACCCGCCTCGCTCGGTGTTGAGGCGGGTACATACCTCTTCACTGATAACCGCAAAATTGAACTTGTATGGAATACATTATGCACACAATAGCAAAATTAAATGAGTATCAAACCTGTGTATTGTTTCCACCGTTGATTGAATCTTGAATCGATTGAATTGCTAGTTGGTTGAATAATATCTGATCGGAAGTAAGAAAATATGAAGGGATGATACTTTCATCTATTTGCAAACCCTAAACTCGAAGAACTCCTTTCATCAGTGACCTACAAATCAGAGAGAATAGGCAAACCAGAGAAAAAATAAACAGTCAACAACCACACCAGATGCGTTCAGTCGAACCATCAGGCACACCCAGACGCATCTTTTACCCGTCTACACACTACACAGTAGCAACAGGATACTCCGGTGGCAGGCAGAGATGGTAATGGTGTTGGTGTCGGGTTTAAGATATGGTGGAGATGGCTGTGTTGAATTTTTTTAAGGGTTTGACTGAGATGTTATGACACGTGTTTTGCTATACGTGGTAAACGGGTCCATTTAGAATTGAAGTAGTTAATTTGATGGCTCTATGAGGGGTGAGGAGCAATGTGAAAGCTAACAAGTAGAATTTTATGGTAAACAATTATATAGATTGTTAGATAATACATCATTTTTGAACATATCATTTAATTAGTTAACAATAACCTATTTAGTTTTGAAAAGTTTTGGTTTTCGGTTTTGTAATGAGTTCTCAATTCTACTAACGAGTTCTTGGTTAAATTATGAGTTATCGGTCAACACTTATGAGTTTTCAGTCAACTTATGAGTTCTCGGTCAACACTTGAGTTCTCAGTGTTTATTGAGATTTTGGTTTTTTTAATATGTTTTCGGTTTTTAATGAAGAAGTTAATTGCGTGCCACTAAATGACATTTTATTTGTAGTGATATAATAGTGATGTTTAATGAATTAAATATAAAGTATCATATTACAATATATTATAATAATACCACAATGATTAAGCGTCTTATAAAGTTTAAAGTTATAAAACTCAAGTGTCAAGTGTCACAATAAGTTATGCTACAATGAAATTCTAGCGAATAAGGCGTACTATAAAACTGATGTTTTATAACTCATATATCAAGTTTCCTATTACGGTGTATTACAATAACACCAAAATGGTTAAACGTCATGTAACGGTTAAAATTATAAGACCCAAATGTCAAGTGTCATATTAAGTTATGTTATAATAAAACTCTGGCGAATAAGCGTCCTATAAAACATATATTTTATGACTACAATATCAAGTGTCCTATTACGGTGTTTTATCATAACACCACAATGGTTAAGCGTCCTATAAAGGTTAAAGTTATAAGACTCAAGTGTTAAGTGTCCTGTTTAAAGTTATGTTATAATAAAACTCCAGCGAATAAACGTCCTATAAACCAGATGTTTTATGACTAAAATATCAAATGTCCTATTACGATGTATTATAATGACACCACAATGATTATGCGTCTTATAAAGGTTAAAGTTATATGACCATAGTGTAAAATGTCCTATTAAGTTATGTTCTTATATGACTTCGACTAGAAAGGGTTCTATATCACCGAACATTTATGACTTAACTACAAAGTGTCCTATTAAGTTATGTTATAATAAGTCCTCCAGTGATAAAGTGTCCTATTACATTACCACATAATGGGACACCAACAACTACATGTCTTATAGATTACTTTATTAGGATTTACATTATAAGTGTCTTATTAAGTTATATGATAATAGGACCCCAAAGAATCATCCATCCTATTAAATAACTTTTTAGGACACCGGTTCTGTAGCGTATATTGTAAAAGGACCCCAAATTTTCATGTGTCCTGTTAAATAGATTTTAGGACCCTATTTTACAAGCGTCCCACACAAAAGGTCCTAAAAAGCCCTTTTTGTTGTAGTGCTTGTAGAAAATCTGAAGTTTAGAGTTTGTTATGATAGAGCATAAAACAGGTAAGGCCGAGGGTTGAACATAGGTCAGAGTAGTAGAGTCAAAAGGAAATTCATAGTCAGAGCATAAGGAATAGGGTGTCAGTTTACGAGGCGTTCGTCAAAATCCGTGCACAAGACAAGCTGAAGGTCCGACCAGGAGATTCTGGAAACATTTTCAATCAACAAGGTTTTTGTAACATCCTGATTTCGGTTTTATTAATAGAATAAATATCATCTATTTTATAGTGGGTCGTTATCGGTTTAGAGAAATAGAATACGAGTTGGCCTAGTGTTGGGTTAAATGGATATGGATTATGGACTTGGATTATGAAAGAAAGAGGAAAGGACCATGGGCTTAAGCCCATGATCCATAATTATATAAACCATTAATCCCTCATTTAATTCATTCTCACACATTCCATACACCACCCAAAACACACACTTAAGATTTCTCTCTAGTTCTTCCTTATCTCTAGCCGAAATCAAGAAGGAAACCGAGCACCGGTCCGAGGTAACGATAGTTTAATATTGTATGAGCTTAACCCGTTAGATAAAGTTGCGAAACAACGAGCCAACACCGTTAAACCGTTTAAATCACGAGATCCGGGTGGAATTGGGTATAAACCGAACCTATGATGAGCTTTGGGATCACCCTAGCTCAGATCTGGATCGAACGGGGCCAAAAACGGTGAAAAACGAGTTAAAAATCGTTTTTCCGGTGAGTTTGCGTTTTTCCGGCGGCCTTCCGGCAATGACGGTGCCGGAAAGGCGGCGCCGGAAAAGTAGTACGAGGTTAAGGGTATGTCAGGGAATGTTCTGACATTCCCTGACCTAACCCTAGTTCGCTAACGGGAATTTAGCGAATTAAGGGTGATTCGTTAAGTAGATTCGCTGAGGAAAGATAACGAACTAGGCTTAGTTCGTGTCCTGATTCGTTAAGGAAAAGATAACGAATTAACACCCCCCCCTTTCGTTATAGCCATTCGTTATAGCCATTCGTTAAAGGAGATAATGAATTAGAAGGTCCAATTCGTTACTAATTCGCTATGTGGACTGGTTCGTACAAGGACGGATTCGTCAGAGGTCCAGTTCGCTAGAGGGCTCAGTTTGTTACAAATGACCAGTTCGCTAAGATAAGTCAATTCGTTAAAGATTGAATAACGAACTAGAAAGTTTAATAAAATGACAGAACAGTCCCTGGACTTAGAAAAAGAATGATTTAATTACAAATAAACCCTTGAACTTTTAAGTAGCATATTATTCAATGATTCAAAATGCTAATGGAAAATGTGATAAGACAGTTAATGAAAATAAAATTTTTCCAAGCTGACCTGGCAGCTTAACCCCAGCCAGGGGCTCTGCCCCTTGGACCCTGCTCAATGTTTGCCCTTTGTTCCTCAGTCATTGTGACTTGAGAGGACATAACACTGGCAGCTTCTACACCTTTTCCATCATTGCCATTTTGATCATTAGACTCATCAGACTCATCCTCAGTTGAGTCATTTACTGCATCTATCTTGGGTTCATCAGAAGGTGGATGTTCTTGGATTGGCACATTTGGCACTCCTTGCATAAATTCTTCAGGTCTTAAGATTTGCAAAGGTATTGCCCTGATTGGACTTGCCTCATCATCAGGAGACTCTACAAAGTATTTATTTTGATCATCCCATCTTCCTTTCTTTGCAGACTCAGTACCTTCAGCTGGCATAAATGTTTATGGTCTATCCCTTTTTCTTGAGTATTTCTTTCCATACTTGGGATCATCCACATACTCCCATTCATCTGGGTTCTGTCTAATGTCGTCTTTAATCTATTGAGCCCATTTCTTTTCAGACATTGAGGCAATGGACTCACCAATCTCCTCTTCAGCCATCATCTCTGTACCCATATTGGTCTGTTCATCAGTTTCAGTATTCAGATTGGTAGGTTCAGCAGTTTCATTTGACTTATTTTTAGGTTGGCTTTGGGGTTGAAACATGCTAACCACCATGGCTAAGGAATTGTCTACTTCCTCATCTCTCTTCAAATTAATTAGAGCTTCAATCACATCTTGATCAGCCACTTCTTCATTAATTACTTTTGCCAAATTGGCTAGGTTGATCAATGCTTCCTGCTCTGCCAGCTCTTCTGGAGTCAAGGTTTAGGCCAAAATCTCCCTCTCCCTTGTTTCTCTTTGAATATTTTCTTGTTCTCTTCTGGCAGCAGCAGAAGCTTCTTCATCATCTCTAAACAAGATATCTTTCTCAGGATAAGCTTTAACTGGCTCTTCTTTTGTCACCTTTTCTTTGCCTTTATTCATTCTTTTCTGCACTGCTTCCTCTTCATTTTCTTGAGGGAAATTATCAATATCCCTATCTAACTCATCCATTTCCTCATCATTCTCTACAGTCTTGGAGCTTTCATGTTGTTCAATTTCAACAATTGGCTCCTCAGCAGCAGCATTTTCATTACTCTGATCTTCAATTAAATTATCAGTAGCCACATCAATGGTAGTTATATTTTCTTCATCATTTATCTTTTCTACTCCATCTCCTGTTTCCTCGACATTTCTCATTTCTTCCTCCTCCTCACTCCATACCACAGTTAAAACTTCATCATTCACATCATAATTTTGTTCTCCCACATCTGATTTATCTCCTTCATAATCAACATCCTCTGATCTCCTTTCATCACTTTCCTCACCATCATCATATGCATTCATGATGCATGTCAAACCATTAATAGTTTCTACACCTGTTTCAATTTCTGTTTCAACACTAACCATAGCCTCAGTTGGCATATTTACATTCTCCCCCTGTTTTGGGGCAGCTGAGGTCTTCTCAACCTCCTTCTCCAGGGCTTGAATTCTCAATTCAGCTCTAACTAACTTATCCAGTAACATAACATTCTCCATGGTTACCTCCTCATTCCTCATTTTCAATTCAGCATTCTCTAACATCAAGTCCAAATTTCTTTGGAATAAGTCTAAGTTAGTGGGTGGTGTTGTGGGTGGTGATGTAGAGAAAGGTTCATAATCAGGTTGTTCTTGAGTTGTAGCTTGAGTTTGGATAATGGGTTGTGGTGGTGATTGTGTACGAGGTGGGCTTGGAATAAAAGGATCTGAGTGAATTGGGCTAGTGATTGGTGGTATTTGTGGTGTTGGGGATATAAGAATTGTTATGTCAGGCTGACTCAAGGTTAAGGTTTGAGGTGGTTGAGTAGTTTGGTGTGGTGGAGTTTGTGGTGGTGATGGTATAATGGGTTGGTCAATGTGTGATGGTGATTGTGGAGGTGTTGGAATAGGTAGGTCAGTTGGTAATGGATGGTGTGATGGGGTTTGTGGTGGTTGTTCAGGTTCATCAATTTGCTCCCCCTGATCCAGTGCAACATTATCCATGGCTACTCCAGCCCCTCCTTCATATCCTCCTTCATATCCATCATGATTATCGTCTCCTTCTTCAGAACTATCTTCATTACCCTCATCATCATCACCTTCTTCCTCCTCTGAGCTTAATATAGGCACCGGCATAATTTCCAAATTATGGTTCAACAACCATGGTAATACTTCATATGGAATGTTGGGATTGTATCTGTTTGCCCTTCCTGGATTGGCAATTCTTCTATAAGTGTCTGGATCCTGCAGCTGATGTGTCATGCCAATTGTGGGTAGACCTTGTAATTCCCTGTTAAAGATTATCTGTAGGAATCTACGGTATTGCAGGAATCTATCAACTTCTGCCTTCTTCAAATTCCCAATCATGCCATCAAAGATCATCTTAGAAAAATTGAAAGGCAGATCATATATAATACCAACAGTGGCATTTGCTAAATCACGACTCATCAGAGTCCATGATCCTTTTCTTGGTGCAAATCCCTGTATCACATGGTGAATAAAGAATCTATACAACATTGGGAACATCCTCTTTTGAAATTGTCCGTCATGGACAGTTCCCTGATACCCCATTGTCTGCTCAAAGATTCTCATCAAATGGTCAGTCTTGAAATTAATGTGGTTATGGTCATCATCTCGTAACTGCAAACATCTTCTTATCATTCCTTCTGTAACATGAATCTCATGGCTTGCAACAGTTGCTTCAATTCTTTTCCCATGTATGTCATTCACAAGTCTTGCAGAACGCCAGAAATCTAGGGAATGATTTCTGTAGATGATTGGGGATTCTATTAAAGCAAATCGCACATTGGATCTAGCCATCCAAGAAATCATCCTCTCCACTGGCTCATTGTTGGGAGTGACTTCCAACAGTGCGCACATATTATGCTTTGGTTCAAAGGCATACTTAGGGTGAACTTCTTCTTCTTCTTCTTCTTCTTCCATATCTGAACAACACAATCAAACATATTCATAGTGAAATTAGCATAAAAGTTTATTACTTTACACAATTTCAAGTTATAAATTTGTAGAAGAAAGAGAGAAATTTTATTAAGAACCTGTTCTTCGACAAATTAATAACCTAAACACAAAAACAGAGTACTAGTAATCAAGTACATAATCGAAGCCCATTATAGTCTAATCGTTATCGGAAAACACATTATCATTGCTTACCGAGTCGGAATTAGGGGGCTGATTAAAATTAGGGTTTGTATTAGTGATGAATATGATAAGTCGGTTAGGTTTCTTTGAGAGTAAGCAGTTGCAATGGAAGAAGAGAGAGAGAGAGAGAGAGAGAGAGAGAATAATGTTGAAAATATCCCTAACTCCCCCTTTTATACCTTTTGAGAGTGAGTTTTAAATGCATTTTGTCGGTAGTGAATTATTAGCTGTCAAACATAATAATCTTATCCACTTTAAAACCTTACCCGATAATATTAATAAGTTAAACTTTTCCCGGAAAAAGTTTCATTATTAATTGACAAAGTTTACTTGGCATCTTCCACTTACAAACCTTGCTTGGTCAAGTTAACTAATTTAAAGTCAAGTAAAGATGAGGAAAGCTTACTCGAAATACCAGATTTCTTGAGAACTTAATCACAAGACAAACAATCAAGTATAAAATATCAAATAAGCATCCTTGCTAGGAATCAATTAAGATGCCCAAATTAATTTCTCACATATAAATCAAGTAGCTCAATCTAGCAAAAACCCTATCAAAATCAGAAACACATTCAATCAAACATACTTTGATGAACAGTGTGCCCGAGAAACCTTCCTAATGTATGGTGTGCCCGAACAACCTCCATAAGCAAAGTATACCCGAATAACCTTTCCTTGAGTAGAAAGTGTGCCTGAAAAGATATCAAGCAGACAGTGTACTCGGAAAGTCAGATTTTGAAATTACCAAGTATATTGAGGGAACAATAGTTTACCCGGAATATAAAGTGTGCCGGAAGACAAAGTCTGCCCGAAAACACTTGTAATTTCAAAGCAATCATAATCACAAGTAATACATAGCATGCTCGGAGTGAAATTTAAACATAAAACACCTAAGTGTGCTATAGTTTAAAAAATTTCAAAGAGCTTGCCCGACAATCCTATGTTAGCACTAAGCTTCCTAGGATTAACATATTCAAACATCAGGTACGCTTGGGAACTAAACTAAAAAGTGTAGTCTACCCGAGAAAATTCAAATCATCAAATCATACCCGAAAAAGACAAACTTAGATAAAAGTAACTAAGTGTGCCCGGAAAGGTTAAAAATCATAAAACCTTACCCGAAAATACATATTCAATCATAAGCAAATAGGCTTGCCCGGAACGTAACTAAAATAGTAACTCTACCCGAAAAATATCAAATACTTCAAAGCATGCCCGAAAATAGTAAACTTAGATAAAAACATCTAAGTGTACTCGGAAAGGTTATAAAATATTAAACCTTACCTAAAAATACATATTCAACCATATTTAATTGTTTTGTGCCCGGAAAGGTTAGAGAACATCAAACCTTACCCGAACTTACATATTCAACCTATTAAAGGCAAAATGCAATACTGTTTGACTTAAACCACTTGTCAAAGACATTTCAGAGTTATGTAGCATTTCAGATCATAGTTTAAGAGCAAATGGTGCATTTAGAGATCAAATTTCAGTTATGTTTCTCTTCAAAACAATTTCTTTTGTAAGCTGAAAAGATCTCAGGAATGGAATCATATTGACTAAGTAGCTTTCTCAATATTTCTTCTCAGCATTATTATGACTTACAAAGACAGGTCAACAGCAGGTCTAGACTTAACATGATTTTCATTTCTTTGGTGATATGATTAATTTTCAATTAAGTTGCAGAAAATTTAATGGATAACACATATTGTGTTCTGATGCTCCTTATCTATTCTCAAGGCTTATTTGGCTTTCTCCAGATCACCCCAATTTGACTTTGACCCCCTGGTTTGGTTAAAAACTTTTAATGACAGAACATATTTTTGAAAATATATAAGATATTTCTTTTTAAATCTACAAACATATGTGAGGTTGAACGTTGGACTTACATGCCACGCAAATCGGACATACACGCATTTCATTCAGGATGTTTAAAGGACTTATATTATTGCCTCCACCATTGTAGTTCTGGAATTAACCCTCATGTTTGTATTTTTCCACTAAAAATTTGTGATCATGTATCAACTTTTGGTTGAATAAACATTTGAAATTAAAGTAGTTCAAAACTGTTCATTGTCATTCTTTTAAAAGATGTTTCATTTTAGATAACCAAAGACCAACAGGCTTGTGTATGACTGGATAATCACTTTTCTGTCTATCATTTGAAAAGATTTATCTAGGAACATGCATAGACAACAATGTAACTCCACATAAATCTTAGCATTTCCTTTATGTTTATATCACCTTAGATTTTACATATCATGAGAGAGACCATACATGTCAATGACCGTACTAGAAGTCCTTTTAGCCTAATAAATCCATATGATTGGCTAAGTAGTCAATGTACTATCATTTCCCATTATATTAAGTTTAATATTCAATCACCCCAATGTCTCTTCATTGGTAGGTAAATGGCTGTTCTGTTTGACCACAAGTGGTTAACCGGACCAAACATACATTGTGAATATATGTCCTTTCAAAGTCAGAGCTATTGACATAGTTTTAAGTGAAGAAATAGAAAACAAGTTATAATTGCCTCAAACGCTATCAGTTTTCTGGTTAATGGCTATCCTATAAATCTATACAGATTATAGGACCAAACATACACAAGTGTATGTCCTTCCAACTGGGCAAATGACATAATTTGCAGAAAATATAACTAGTTGAGACTTTTTATTGAAAAATCCTTCTTTTAATCTTCTATAAAGCTTGAACCGAATAGTATTATCATATCTCAGTACCACTAACAACATGCTCATGTTTTGATCAAAATAAAGTGTTTATGCAAAATTCATTTGATGATTCATTTAAACCTTTAAATTTGACATGAAAACATATTTTGACATAAACAGTTGTAACATATTCAAATCTTAATCATTTCCAACATAATTAAAACAGGCAGACATTTTCAACATTCATAGTCTATCCTATTCTAATATCATCTAGATGATCAGATAACACACAGATTCAAGCAATCATAATTAAGAGATTACTCATGACATCAGATAAGCATTTTATTATCATAGACAATTCAAACTACTTATCAAAACATCAAAACAGTTAACTGATAATCAATCATTAGCATCAATGACACATAAATAGCACAGATAATCATTTAAGCATGAATCAGTTAACATCAAACAAGTAACATATTCATAACATATTTATTCAACATTCAAAGTATGTGTCTTCAATCAAGTGTAGTCAATTATCACATAAAGACACACACTAAGCACATATCCTCAGTCAGACCTCATCTGAGTTGATCATACCCAGAGCTTTCAAAAGAAAGTTGAAATCGGTTCTGTCAAGTGGCTTGGTGAATAGGTCACCCAAGTTGTCACTTGTATCAACTCTCTTCATGTCAATCAAACCTTTTTCATTACAATCTCTAATGAAGTGATGTCTGATTTCAATGTGCTTAGTCTTTGAATGTTGGACAGGATTCTTAACAGTAAAATATGCAGCAGTATTATCAATGAGAATAGGGGTATTCGTAAAATTCAAACCATAGTCCAGCATCTGGTTCTGAATCCATAGAACTTGAGCACATCAGGCAGATGCAGCAATGTATTCAGCTTTAGCAGTTGAGATTGAGACAGTAGTCTGCTTCTGCATTGCCATGACACCAGCCTTTAACCCAAAAATTAACATCCTCCTGAGGTTGACTTCCTGCTCATGTTACAGCCATCATAATCACTGTCTGTGCAGGCAATAAGGTCAAAAGATTAGTTCTTTGGATACCAAATCCCTAAGTCTGGTCTTCCCTTCAAATATCTGAATATTCTCTTAACAACATTCATGTGGGAGACTTTTGGACTTGCTTGGAATCTTGCATAGACACATACATCAAACATGATATCTGGTCTTGAAGCAGTAAGATACATCAGAGACCCAATCTTTGCTCTGTATTCATGTTCATCTACTGGCTCCCCCTTTTCATCAGCTACCATCTTTTCTTTGGTATCCATTGGAGTAGAAGCAGTCTTCAAATCATTACATTAGAATTTGTCTAGGATATCCTGCACATACTTAGACTGGTAGATGAAAATCCCATCAGCTTTCTGTTGAACTTGCAATCAAAGAAAGAAGTTCATTTCCCCCATTGAACTCATGCTGTATTTGGACTTCATTACCCCTTCAAACTCCATGCACATTTGTTCATTTGTTGAACCAAAGATGATATCATCAACATAGACTTGTAATATCAGCAAGTCTTATCCCTTTCTCTTGTAAAAGAGTGTCTCGTCAATGGATCCTCTTTTGAAACCATTTTCAAGAAGATGATTTGACAGCTGATCATACCATGCTCTTGGAGCCTGATGCAGTCCATAAAGGGATTTATTTAGTTTATACACCCTGTTTGAATATACTGGATCTTCAAAACCTGGTGGTTGAGCAACATACACCTCTTCATCAATCTTTCCATTTAGGAATGCAGACTTTACATCAAGCTGGAACACTTTAATGTTCTTTGAGGCAGCATATGCAAGAAAGATTCTAATTGCTTCAAGTCTTGCAACTGGTGCAAAGACTTCCTCAAAGTCTATTCCTTCCTTTTGAAAGCATCCCAATGCCACAAGTCTAGCCTTGTTCTTAATCACAATACCCCTCTCATCCCTTTTGTTTCTGAAAACCCATTTTGTTCCAATTGCAAGTCTGTTTCTTGGCTTGTCAACAAGATCCCAAACATGTATATCTTTGAACTGTGCCCGTTTCTCCTACATTGCCTCCACCCAACTACTGTCTTTTAGTGCTTGAACAATGTTCTTAGGTTCTATTTGGGATAGAAAGTAGGAGTATAAACAAATGTTTGTAGATTCAGAAGACTTCTAGTAACTCTTTCATTTATATCTCCAATGATGTTTTCAGATGGATGATTCTTTTCAACATAAGGGGTTTGAACTATCATATCTGTAGACATGTTTGTGTCAAGATTTGATTCATTGAGATCTGGTTCTTCAATGATCAATTATGTTTCAGCATCATGAAACTCTGGTGCTTCTTCAAAGTTCTATCTTGAGGTAGATGCACCATTGTTTCCAATATTCAAGCTTTCAAATAAATGTTGAAATCTTGCAGTAGACACATCTTCTTCAGTTGTTTGGTTGCTTGGGTTCTCCTCAGTCTGAACTTGATCATTCTCTACTTCTTGGTCAACAGTTTCACTTGAGATACCCTTGATAAATGTATACTCCTTTTCTTTGATAGCAACCTTCTTCCATAACCCTTCTAAGTCCAATGTTTTCTTCTTGTTCTCGTCATATACACTGGTCATGTAGAATGAGTGATCAAAGTATTCAGGATAAATCTTGAAAGACCTTATCAATTGTTCATGATCAAACAACCATGCTGCACCATCAACTCTATTGAACTGATTATCATTAAAGATGATGTCAGATGACTCAATAACACTCATATGGTCTTTCACATATACTCTGTAAGCTTTTGAGTGTGTAGAATATCCAACAAAGAAACAATCCAAGGTCTTAGTTTGAAACTTGTTCAAGTAATCCCTGGTGTTCAGAAGAAAACATTTGCATCCAAAGGGCTTGAAAAACTTGATATAAGGCTTTCTATTGTTGAAAATTTCATATGGTGTCTTGTTATGCCTTTTATTAACTAGTACCCTGTTCTGAACATAGCAGGTAGTATTGATGGCTTCAGCCCAGAATGTCACTGGTAAATTTGCATCTTCTATCATGGTTCTTGCAGCTTCAATAAGTGTTCTGTTTCTTCTTTCTGCAACACCATTTTTTTCAGGAGTTCTAAGAGCTGAGAAGTGCTGAAATATTCCCTTTTCTGTGCAGAATTCTTCCATAACTCCATTTCTCCAACATCAAGCACTTCATGACTTGAAAAGATTTGATAAACAGGGATAAAATTTTCTGCATCAACTTCTTCAATTACTTTCTCTTTTTTGTTTTGTTTTATCCTTTCTAACACAGCCTTTCTTGGTGGCTTGACTGCATTGTAGCTTACCTTTCTCTTTTCATAATTGTCATAAGGCACATGCTCTCTTCTTATCATCTCATTCTGTTTCTTCATTCTAGGTGTTACAGGTGGATACTTAGGAAGTTTGTCAATATATTCTGGTTTCTTGTATCTTCTCCCCGTTTCAGCTTCTTTGATCTGTTCATCTGTGATCTGATCACTCAATTCACTCAAATCATCTTGACTGAGATCATTAGAATCAAAGTCATCCTCATAGTCTTGAACTCCAATTGACTTATCTTCTTTTACTTCTTCTTTCACAACAAATTCACCTTCTTTATTCACTTCAACATTTCTGTATAAATCAATAAATTCTTCTTTATCTTGAAAGACATCTCTGAATTGTTGCAGGTATGCATCTCTTTTCTCTTTATCAACTTTGGGCATAAAGTTGTTGTTGAAGGGAGGTGGAACAACTTTATATCTGTCTTTTTCACTTACTTCGTTTAGAATACCACAGATGTTTCCTGTAGAGACCAAGTTCTTCAGGAATTCAACTTCAACTTGCAGTTTTGTGTTCTTCACCTTTTCTTCAACTAACATCTTCTTTAGTCCATCTATCTCAGTGACATATCTGGTTTGAGTTCTATAACTGATCATGCAGTCATCTTCCAGACTATTAATCTTTTCTTCACTTATTAGTTCACTAGACTCATACTCATTGATGAAACTTTGTTTCCTAAAACACTCACTTTCCAGCTTGCCTACTTTTGTTTTCAATTCATTGATAATTTCATTTAAATCAATAGTAGGAGCAGAGTGTACCTGAGATGATGAACCAACTTCTTTTTCAATTCAGGCCATGAAAGCCACATTTGCCCTCTTGATGTCATCTGCAATGTCTTCTTCATGATTACTCCAATCAAAATTACCCTCATGCTGTGAAGTTACAGCCACATTTCCTTGATTTCTAGGTTGATTTAGGTTGGTTGGAACAATTTGATTATTCTGATAGTTGTTCCTTTGAAATCCTTGATTCTGTGGCACAACTTATTAATTATTGTTCAATGGAGGCTGTTGGAAGTTGTTGAAGTTGGGGTTATAGTTGATGGAGTTGTTGTTATTGAAGTTGTTCCTTGGCTGAGTCTGTTGTTGAAACTGATGGTGCTGGTTTCTTAGTTGGTTTTGAAATTGGTTCACTTGATAGTTTCTTGGCATGTTGCATTCTCTAGCAAAATGATTTGGCTGTTGGCAGTTGTAACAGATGGACTTGTCAAACCCAATCCTTTCATTTGGCCCTGATAGAAGTGATCTACCAGTTCTGTTATACAGCCTCTTGCTTCTGAGTGCCAACATGGCAGCTTGCCAACGCTCATTTGGTTCTTCAATGATGGGAATCTGTTGCTGGTTTTTGGTTGACAAGTTCCCCATAGGTGCAATGAGAGCATTGGTTACTTGAAAACATGGCTTCTCTTCTTTGATCATTTCATTCTCAATCATTTCTATTTCTGCAGCTTGAAGGAAGCATACTACATCATCCACCTTCAACTCATTGAAATTGGGCTTTTGAAGGATGAATTTGCAGGCAGTGTACCATTCTTTGGGCATTGAGTTGAGCAACTTGGTATTTAGGTCAAGATCAGTCATGACATAATCAGTTGTCCTCAACTCATTCACAATAGCTAGAAAACGTTCTAGAATTGATTTCAATCTTTCTCCCTCCTTATACTTGAACCTTTCCAACTGTTGCTTCAATATTTGCTTCTTTATGTTCTTGAGCTCAGTATTCCCCTCATACCTATCAAGTATGGCATCATACATTTGTTTGGCAGTTGTATGATGTGCCACCTTGGTCAAAATCTCCCAAGACAGTCCTAGCTTAATCATAGCTAAGGCCCTGTCATCCACCTTTCTCAGTCTTTCTCTTACAGCAGGAGATGCATTTGCATTAGCACCATCATTGTTGTCTTGTGGACCATTCTTGATGGAGTTCCACATATCTACATCATTGTAGCAAACGGCTACTTCAAACAAGACCTTCCATTTAGTGAAATTTCATGTCCGTACAATCTAGGAATCTTGTTAGTAGACACTTCTTGTTCTTCGTAACCAGACATTTTGAGAAATCAAAAAATGGTTTCTTGGTAAAAACAGAGTTAAATAAAAATAATCAGATCTGAACACCGATTTTTCAGATCTGAGTTGTCTGATGCGATTAGAACAAGATTTATATATAAAGATTAAAGCTTTAAACAAAATAAGGAAGAGAAAACACCAAATGATTGTAGATCTGGAAGAAAAATGAAGAACAGAGCTTCTGACGTTACGTTTCAATGGAACAGTGGTCTTCTTACGTCATCTTTCTTCAAATCTTCAATCAGCAACAATCTTTCTAAAATAGCAGCAACGGGCTTTGATACCACATGTCAGGTCCCGATTTAAGCTGGATCTTACTCAAATCATGTCATAACACACACAAATAAATGTGTTGACAAGGGAGTTAATGACGGGTTGCTATATTTAGAAAGATTACTGTTTATTAAAGGCGGAATCAATAATAAACAGGGTAGTTGCTATCAATATTCATATGTAAATAACACACACAAGATTCACTCAAAAGATTTCCATTTATACGAAGATCATCATACAAAAGGATAATCAATTTTGGGTTTCTTGTAGGAAGGTTATGTCCGTACTATTCTAAGATAGCCGTCACACTCAAATATTCTCTCTGAATTGAATGAGACTATCAACCTTAGGAGGCGTGCCCAACATTATTCCTTTTATAGGCCTGACACCTCCTTAACAGCTGTCATTCCTTCTAGAAACCATAAATGATAAAACATATTCAAATTACATATTCAGAAATAATCCTAAGTGTAAAACAAGTCTTCCGGGTAGGCTTTGCATCAATTTTGTCTTTCCGAGTATGCTCTGCCATCCTTCATAACTTGGTAACAGAGAAGTGTGCTTGGAATCAGTTTCCGGGTAGACTTTACTTGAAGGGTATTTTACCAAGTAAAATACTCACCGGGTAGACTTCAATCTTCTTGACTTTTCCAGACTTTGCCTGACAAACCCTTACGAGCAACCTTTTTCTTCAATGGTCCCTTCAACCCTTTTCTAGTGAATAACTTATTAGCAAAGTATGCTTGGTAGCACTGTTCCTTTGCTTGAGTTGAACCTTGCCCGATGATTCTTAAGATATTCCGTCAAGAAATCAAGCATACTTGGACCATACTTATTAATAAATACCTTGCCCGGTCTTCCAATTACTTGGCTTCATGAGCTTGGTTAGCCTAAAGATTACTCGGGAGTAAACTTTACTTGGATATGAAGAACATACTTGATTGATAAAGTGATCCTTGTCCGGATAAGCATAAACTAGTTAACCATGCCCGGTGATACACTAATTTGCAAACCCTGCCCGGATTTCCACTAAAGAAGACTTCAAGAAGATAACCCTGCCCGATAGACAAGATATCGTACCCGGCTAAGTAAAAGCTTGGTCGGAAGTCTAAGGTGTTCTCGGTTCCATACTTAGTCATATCTGAGGAGGTTGAGAAGATTCCAATCTTCAATCTGAACAGTTTTGGGTCAAATCTTGACTCAACACATATTGTGGATGATTTAGTAGCTGAAGAAAATCTTACTAATTTAAGTGATCATGTTGTTGTTCCTAATAATTTGACATTTCGGATTAACATGTATTATCCCCAGGACAACATAATTAGTGATCTTGACGTAGGTGTTTGTACACGACATCAAACTACTAATGCAAATAATGATAATATATTATGTGTGTATGCTGATATGCATTCTTTATGAATTATGAGTATCGCTCGATACACTTGCTTCTTATATCAAGTTGCGTTGACAAGTGTGTATATGGAACTTGAACATTCTTCGTGTTTTGAGGAAATGCAAGAGGAATTGCAACAGTTTGTATGATTGGGTGTTTGGGATCTCATCGATAAGCCTAAACGGGTCAAAAAGCTATCCCGAAAAAATGGGTATTTAAATGTAAGAGACATGACCGTGGGGTCATTGTGAGAAACAAAGCACATTTAGTCGTGCAAGGGTTTCATCAGGAAGAAAGCATAAACTACACCGAAGTGTATACTCCTGTTGCAAGACTTGAGGATATATGGATATTTTCTACCTATGCAGCCTTCAAGAGTCTTAATGTATATCAAATGGACGTCATGAGTGTGTTTCTTAACGGAGAACTTCATGAAGAGGTGTTCGTGAAACAGCCTCCTGGTTTTGAAGATACAGATTATCCAGACCGTGTTTATCGATTAAACAAGGTTGTATAAGGTGTACACCAAGCCCCGAGAGCTTGATACAGCACGCTTGGTAACCATCTTACTGATAGTGGATTCAAACGAGGAATTGTGGATTGCACTCTTTTTCCCAAGACTGTCGGAGAAGATCTACTCCTTGTCCATATTTATGTCGATGACATTATATTTGGCTAAACACACGACAAGCTGTGTAAGGACTTCGAGAAGTCGATGCAAATAAAATTTGAGATGAGATCGATGGGGGAGATGAATTTCTTTTTTGGGTTGCAGGTTCAACATTCTGAAGCCGAAATTTTTATTCATTATATGAAGTATGTGAACAATGTCTTGAGCCAATTCAAGAGAACTGCCGGAAAAGTCCCTTCTACTCCTCTTCCCGTGGGTCACAATTTGTCACCGGACGAATTGGAAAATATTTTTATCAGACCCTATACTAAGCTATGATAGGTTATTTAACGTACTTAACAACATCACGTCCTGATATAATGTTTTTCTTTTGTTTGTGTGCAAGGTATCAAGCGAGTCCCTGAGTGACTCATCTGCGGTGGTGAGCTTATATTTCACTATCTGAGGGGTAATCCTGACATTGGGTTATGGTATCCCAACAACGATAGTAATGATCTTACTGCTTTTTTCGATTCAGACTATGGAGGATGCAAGATCAACTTCATGTCTACAATAGTGGGTTGTCAATTTTTAGGAAGCCGAATACGTGGCAGCCTCGGGTTGCTATTCACAGGTTTTTTGGATCTAGCAAAACTTGCTGGCTTGATATTTGAAGTTTCTTACTACTCCCATCTTTATTGATAACTATGCTGCTATACGTATCACAAAGAACCTTGCGCACCACTTTAAAATGAAACATATTGATATTTATTACTAGTTTAACCGTGACTGCCATGAAAAGAAACTAATTGACATAGAAAAGTTGCACATGGAATATCAAAAGGTAGACCTTTTTACCAAGGAATTTGATAAAACAAGATTGAAATTTTTCCTTGGTTTAAATGGTTTAAAATCTCGTGTTGATATCCCTAAGCTCGGGTAATCATTTTTTTTATTTTTAGGTTGTGCAATTTTCTTTTTGTTATTTCTTTTTTTAATATTGTGGTTTTGGGGGAGAAAATGATACAATACAAAAATATTATGCTTTCAGTTTGTACAGATAAAGTCCAATAACAATTCAATATTTCAAAACTACAAAAATATTAAAAAATATTTTGTTCTCCTAAAAAATGAGTTTTGAAACAAAAAGAGAACATAATAGTACATTGGTCATTTTATTAATTTCAGTATAAAAATAATCTTATAAAACAGAGTGTTTAATTGCAATGGTGCATTGGTAGGTCTTAAACAAACAACTAAGGTAAAATATGTGATATAAGCATTAAAATTGGCAAATTGAAAGAGGTATTAGTCTCTTCCAAAAGTCTTGGTAATGAAGGCATAAATGTAATAGCTTGTCATACTCAAGCCTTTTGTCTGTTTGATCACCAAAAATCAAAAATTCTAAATAAAGTGTCTAGTTAGTGGTTAACATTTCAATGATGTATGGTCTTATGGACTCAAATTCTATATTGATGGGATGCCTCAAGTTTCTGGACACTGTGAGTCTTTATGCAGTTTATTATCTTGGTATTCATAATTTGAATACTAAAATGCTCTAAGAGCGAACCCTTATATGTCAATAATATTGATCATTGTTGTATTTCGTACAAATTCACTACTAACTTATTCAAACACGCTTTTAGTCATACATTGTTCCTCCCCTTCGTGCGTCTTAATACCAATAAGAAACGAACCCCAGGGGATACAATGTCTGTAAGCCATACAGATGAACTAATGCATACACATTCACAGGAAAGGAAACTTGGTTTATTGCTTGATAACGAGGGTATACCTTGTAGTGGGGATTATTCGCTAAGATTTCCCAAAACTATAAAATCATATATTTTGATCTGCATGCATAATGGTTTAAGTCAATCTGGGGTGACATGGAAATTAAGCCTGATCTGAGATTAGAGGCTGATAGTTTCTGATATTGTGTGCATTAATTGAAACTTAATCATATCACAAAAATACTGGTAAGCTTGTTATAAGATTTAAGTGGACAACAATATTAATGACCGACTTAACACCAGTCATAATAATGCCAAAGAATAAATATGTTATGGAGGATTTTCTTGATCAATATGATTCTATGCTCAAGTCATGAAAATATGTACTGCTTTCATAGATTACATTTCATATTTGTCTTAGTTTTAGTTTTGTTTTTTTTATTCGAAAATATTTAAAATCCAAAAATATTTTGTTTCTACTTTATTTTCGATTTCCGAGCTAAGGGTAATTTTTGAAAAGAAAAATACAAAAAGAGTTTTCCTATGTTTTTAAGTTATGTGTTTTTCTCGTAAAAACATGTAAAGTTATTGGTTTTCTTTACATTTTGAGGTAAGTTAAGTTAATCGATATCAAAACACGTGGTTTTGATAATTATCTATTGTTTGGAATGGTAAAATTGTAAAATGGTAAATATTTTTCCATTTCTATTTAATCCATCCCATTCGTTACAATGTTGGAATGAAAGGGAACTCGTTCGTTAAACTTACTTATTGAATGATGGTCATTCGCTGCTTATTTGATAACGAATGGAACCCATTCTTTATTATACCATTCGCTTCCGCTGGGCTAATAACGAATGAACATAAGTTGTTATGTTTGGATAACGAATGACTAACGGATAGAGAGCTATTCATTAGGATATAATGTAAGTGTTGATTTGTTAATTTTTATTAACGAATAATGCTCATTCGTTTGTCTAAAACTAACGAATGGACTTATTCGTGCTAATTGATTTTCGTGAAACTACTGGAACTTATTAGAGTCTAGACTGAACGAATGGTCCTCATTCGTTCACCTTGAATACAATAAAATAAATAAAGAACCACTGCCAAAATTTTCCAGAAATTCAAATATCGTTAAAACACATTTTTGTTGTTTGATTCTTGATCCAAAGGTAATTACGAGTGCAACGATACAAGATTCATCGTTTTTATTTAACATATGATAGGTTAATCAGGGCTTGGACTAAACATGCAGAATTTAAGCCTAATTGATGATTTAGACATCATTTTTTAACCATTTAGATGTTTAGGTTTGTTTCACGATGAATTTACGATTCTAATGGTATAAGTTTTGGACTGAATCATATAATTTTAAGCTTAATTGGATCCGAAGCTTCATGTTGACTATCGGCAGTTCATTTCAATTTTGACTATGACTATCGGGAATCAAATTGGGCTATTAATCTCTTCACATTCGTTGGGTATAACGAATGGAAAGCCCATTCGTGTATACGGATGACAAATGAGAAGTCCATTCATGTGTTTTTATAATGAATGCAACCATTGGTGATATTATATGAAGAATGAGCACTCATTCGTATATAATATTTAACGAATGTGGTCATCCGTTATTTTTAACGAATCGGATAATCCGTTATAATTCTGTATAACGAATAGAGTCGTTCGTTACTTAATCCTTAACGAATGAATAACATATGAGCCTTATAATATTAAACAGAATGTACAATTTGTCACTAAGTGTTGTGAAAATTGTAATCTTTAATGTTTGTGTTCGTTTTTCTAATGCTCGGGGTTTTACAGAAATGGCAGATGAACATATCGTTGATGCACCTACTGAAGAGAACCCATTAGCACAAGTCCAACAAGAACTACAAGAACTTGATGCTCCTACTGCTACAGAGATTCAGGTGTCACACCCCGACCGAAGGCGCAAACGCCGGGGCGTGCGCAGATTGAAATCTTGCACATGGTATTAAATGTAAAAACTCTTATTAAAATAAACCAACATGTTGTTTAAACAAAACATAATTCAAATAAAAAGCAAGACATAACACTTGATTTATTTAAACTTTTAGGTCAGACACATCCCCTAAGTAATACTTCATGAATCTTCATAACCTAATTTCCATCACCTGAAAAACATGCGAGAATGTCAACTAAAAATAGTTGGTAAGAATAGAGGTTTAAATCTAGAATAATAGAAAAATATGTTTTATGTTGAAAATATTTCAAATGTGTTAAGTTACTTGTATACTTTAGTGATTATAACCAAACCTCTGACACGATTAGCGAGTCGTCTAATCCACGATTAGACTATTATGCTTAATGTTTAACGATGGTCGGATTTTGAACACATAGGCCTCGGATCGAGGCTTGAGTGGGTGGGTCGGGCCAATAGATCTATCATCATACTACACGGGCATAATAAGTTAATGGTTGTACATGCGATTAAGTATATACTTGTAATCATCACACACAATGAATATAATGAATAAAGCTTCGCTAAATAGCATTTATAAAACATAGAATAAATAAGTTCCATGTTTCCACACTAAAGTATAAAATGTTTAAAATCATGTAAAAGGGGCTATGAACTCACCTTGATTTATGGATGAACACGAACACGAGCAAGAGTTTGTTGAACCGGTCACGGAACGCCCTAGATTCAGTTTTGATTTTTAAATTAGTTAGAGCGTTGCATACTAGAATGTTCTAAACCAAGAGCATGACCTCCAACTAGTTGATTTTCAGGTAAGAGTCACAAGTCCAATGGGATTATTTACGCTACTCTTTCCTTAGACAGAACCATTTTCTTCTCAGATACATACATACCCGGTTTATACTCTATTTGTATACTACCTCGAAATGTTTTAGATGATTTTGATAAATAAGAAGTACGAGGTTAAAAGTGTAATATCATATAGTTTAGGGTGTTTATCGACTTTAAAATAGTATAGGGTTCAAAGTGTAAATATTTTTTTAGGATATTTATTGACGTTTATGAAAGTATAAGGTTTAAAGTGTAAGTATTATAATTTGGGATATTTATTGACGTTAATGGAAGTATAGGGTTTAAGGTGTAAATATTATAATTTAGGATAACTTTGTGAGTTTTTGAAGATCGTAAGAATATTCATAGTTTCTCATGGAAAAATTATGCTTTTATTCCAAGATCTAGATAAAACAATGTTGATTTCTTGGAATAACATGATCATCATAATATTTTAAAGCTAAAAGTAAGGGTTTTATTAACAACTTTTGATGATCATGGTGACAGTATATGAATATCTATGATGATCCAAAGGAAAACTCAAGAATATAGTAACAAACAAGAAGAAATTCATAATCGAAAGCAAAAATGTGTAAAGATCAACAATGGAAAGCAAAATAATTAAAAAGACTTACTTGCTTATGCTTAGAGAGAAAAGAGAGAATGAGATTTGGTTTGAAAAATAATGGGAATGAGAGGCTCTATTTATAGGCCAAAAGTTGAGGTTTGAATAAGATTTAGATAAAGATAAAACTTGTATAAAGATTAAATGATAAGCTTAATATTAATAAGGATAATGATAATAATAATAATATAATAAAAAAACAAAATATGTTTGTGTGCATAATTCAAAGTGCACTACACTTTTGAATTATTTTTTTCCAAAATAAATTAGCTAGATAAACTTAATTGTGAAACAAGGTTAAGATAGAAGGTTATAGAGTATTCCATTTTAAATTACATGATTAATTTAAACACTTAGGATAAAATTAATAATGACAAAATATTTTGTTATATGTCATAAAATATTAATCTAGGCATTCCGGTTCAACATGTCATATTAACGATTAAGCATGATTATGATGAAATGAACATAGGATCATATAGTTATGCATACAAAGATAACGATATTCAAGAAATAAATACGAAAACATAATTAAATGCGAGTACAAAACACTAGCGCTTATTAGAAAGAAAATCCATATATGTTACATTCTCCCCCACTTAATGGAATTTCGTCCCGAAATTAACTAGTGGAGAATGGTTCAGATTGAAGAAGAGGAGGGTATTTCTGTTTCATTTGATCTTCAAGTTCCCGAGTAATCTCGGGTCCTTGCTTATAGTTCCACTTGACTTTCACTAGACGGATTCGACTTCGCTTGAGTTTCTTGACATCACGATCCACGATCTTGATAGGTTTCTCAAAAAAGTGAAGTTTATGATCAAGGCAGATATCTACAAGGGAATAGGCTGAGTGTCATTGGCTAAGCATTTATTGAGGTTTAAAACATAGAATGTGTCTTGAATGCCGCGCACTTCCTGTGGTAGTTTGAGTTTGTAAATCGCTGGACCAATCCTATCAAGAATCTCAAAAGGTCTAACATACCTTGGAGCAAGCTTTCCCTTTTTCCCAAATCGAACAATGCCTTTCAAGGGGGAACTTTGAGTAAGACTCGATCGCCAACTTGAAACTCTAGTAGTTTCCTTTGATTGTCAGCATAACTCTTTTTTCGCTCACGAGCGGCCTTAAGTCTTTATCGAATGATGGCAATCATGTCGGAGGTTGCTTGGATGATTTTGGGACCAATAACTTGCCAGTCACCAATCTCGGTCTAACACACGGGTGTTCGTTATTTCCTACCATACAAAACCTTAAAAGGAGCACATTTGATGCTAGTTTGTAACTGTTATTATAGGAAAATTCAATGAGAGGTAAATGAACATCCCGATTTCCTCCAAACTGATTATGCAAGAATGAAGC
Organism: Bidens hawaiensis; assembly: GCF_021521415.1. Lineage (NCBI taxonomy): Eukaryota > Viridiplantae > Streptophyta > Magnoliopsida > Asterales > Asteraceae > Bidens > Bidens hawaiensis. The sequence goes on along the minus strand of NW_027495784.1, from coordinate 42,830 downwards.
ATGTCTTCCAAGGCTTGGATGGATCTCTTAGTTTGACCATCCGTTTGGGGATGATAGACTGTACGAAGATCTACATGAGTTCCCAAAGCTTTTTGAAAGGATTGCCTAAAGTTGGAGGTAAAGCGGCTATCACGATTGTAGATTACGGACAAGGGAACACCATGACGTGTCATGATTTCATTGATGTTAATTTGAGACAACCTCTCCATCTTGTACGCTTCACTAACAGGGATGAAATGAGTAGATTTGGGGAGACGATCGATTATAACCCAAATAGAATCATGTTTACGAGTGGTTTTTGGTAGTTTTGTGATGCAATCCATGGAAATTTGATCCCACTTCCATAGAAGAATCTCGGGTTGTTGAAACAAACTAGAGGGCTTCCGGTGTTCGGCTTTTACTTTTGAGCATGTGAGACACTTCCCAACATACAAGGCTATATCCTTCTTCATACCGGGCCACCAATAGAATTCCCTAAGATTGTGGTACGTTTTATCGACTCACGGATGGATCGAGTATCGAGTTTTGTGCGCTTCGTCAAGGATAAGATTTCGAAGGTCTTCGGAATTTGGAATCCATATTCATCCCATGAAGTAAAGAACTGCATCAGATTTAGTTTCAAATTGTTTTTTGGCTCCACAATCCAATTAGGCCTTGAGATTGTTTTAAGATACCACTCGGACTTCAGCTTGAAGAATTCGGGCCTTAAGGCTAGTGTGAATAATCATTTCCATGGCCCGAATACGAGAGCGTTTAACTCTATCCTTTCGGCTTAGGGCGTCGGCCACGACACTCGCTTTCCCGGGGTGGTAGTGAATCTCGCAATAGTAATCATTGAGTAACTCGGCCCAACGCCGTTGCCTCATGTTGAGTTTTTTTTCGTTGAGGATATGCTGCAAGCTTTTATGATCGGTATAGATGACACATTTTGTTCCATAAAGGCAGTGTTTCCAAATTTTTAGTGCGAAAATCACCACACCTAACTCAAGATCGTGAGTGGTGTAGTTCTTTTCGTGGATCTTGAGTTGACGAGAGGCATAAGATATGACTTCGCCTCGTTGCATGTGTACACAACTAAGACCTTGATTTAAAGCATCACAATAGACAATAAAATCATCGTTTCCACCGGGAAGGGTTAAGATGGGTGTGTTACAAAGTTTTTGTTTTAGGGTTTGGAATGCGTCTACTTGCTTTTGTTCCCAAATAAAATACTTTCCTTTTTGAGTTAACGTGGTGTGTGGTAAGGCTATTTTTGAGAAATTCCAGATGAATCGACGATAATAACCGGCTAGGCCAAAGAAGGAAATGATTTTTGTTGGGGTTTTTGGAACTTCCCAATTCTTTATGGCTTTATTTTTTGCGGGATCCACGTGTATGCCATTATCGTTAAAAACATGACCCAAAAATTGAACTTCACGAATCCAGAATTCACATTTCGAAAATTTAGCATAAGGTTGTTCTTTCTTCAACAGTTCCAAGGTGAGATGAAGGTGTTGCTCATGCTGGGTCTTGGTTATTGAATAGATTAAAATGTCATAAATAAAAACAATGATGAATTTGTTAAGGTACGGTTTGCAGATGTGGTTCATGAGGTCCATAAACACCACCGGTTCATTAGTCAAGCCAAAGGGCATGACCATGAAATCGTAGTGTCCGTAGCGGGTATGAAAGGTGGTTGTGGGTATGGGCACCGATTGAAGTTGATCGAAGAGACCGTCAATTCTCGGTAATGGGCACTGATTCTTGATGGTAAGTTTATTTAACTCTCGGTAGTCAATGCACATTCGGAAAGATCCGTTCCTCTTTTTGATGAAAAGGACATTAGCTTCCATGGTGAGAAAGTGGGTCGAATAAATCCTTGGCGACAAGTTCTTGAAGTTGGCTAGAGAGTTTTGCATTTCGGACGGGGCTAAGCGACATGGAGATTTGGCTACGAGAGTTGAACCAGGTATAAGGTCGATTCGAAATTCGACTTGTCGAGACGGAGGAAGTCCTGGAAAGTCATTGGGAAAACTTCGGGATAATCTTTGATAATGTGAATGTCTTGAGTCTTTTTCCATTCGGATTTCTTGTCAACTACATGGGCTAAAAACGCATAGAATTGTTTTATCAAAAGTTTACGGGCCTTCATACAAGAGATGATTTTTAGCTTACGATCAGATTTTTCTCCTTCAATGATTAGTGTTTCACTAGATGGTAACAGAATCCGAATGAGCTTCTCGGTGCATACAACTTCGGCTTGATTACGGGATAACATATCCATTCCCACAACTAGGTCAAAGAAACCAATCTTAAATGGAATTAGATTAATATTAAGAGAATGATAATCAAAAGTCAAGGTAGAATCGCGTATAATAGTATAAGCTTGGAAGGTTTTACCATTGGCTAACTCGACGGTGTAAGGGAAGTCTAGTTTAGTTGGTTTCCATTTAAGAATGGGTTCAAAATCAAGTGATATAAAGCTTCTTTCCGCGTCCGTATCAAAAGTATGGATGCAAAGTGGTTATTTAAGAGAAACATACCAGTTATGACATTGGGATCTTGGCGTGCATCTGAAGCACCAATAGTGAAAGCTCTACCACGAGTGGCTTGGTGTTGTTTGGAGCCAATTGTGGAAAGTTGTTATTGAAATGGTCCAAACCACCGCAATGAAAGCAAGCACGGGCATTGTTATTGTTTTTGGTGCGGGGTTGGCCACTATGTACTGATTAATAGCAGCAGGGGTAGTTTGGCATCGAGGAGCTTGATTCCTAAATCGAACACAATTAGTACACTTTCAGCAATAGGAACTTGGTGTGTGATGATAGTTTCAAGTGGAGCATAGGGGATGAGGTCCAGAGTACCCTACCCTAATTGGAGCTTGGTTAGCAGGAGCCACAGCTTGGATGGGCACAACAGGGGTGACTGTGACATAGTTGGTGGTTTTTGGTTTCTTGTTAGGTTGATAGCTAGTCTTCTTGAACTCCCTCTCTCTCTCTCTCTCTATTTTTGTTTCCCCGAATCCTTCATCAAAATTACAGTCTTAACTAGTTCATCGGTTAAGGTACTAGCTAGGTTTATGGTGTCTTGGAGGGTTTCGGGATCAACGGTCAAGATCATGCTCCTCATTGAAAAAAGTAAGCCATTTATGTAGCGATCAATGGCCTTTTCCTCGAGAGTGACTAGGTGGGGTACTAGCTAGGATAGTTCTTGAAAACGATTGGTATACCCAAGGTGATTGGCTCCTTTCATAGTATGACCCCAAAGTTCAGCTTCCATCTTTCAGAGTTCGCTCTTGTGACAATATTTCCAAGTCAGCACATCCTTGAATTCGGCCCAAGGTAGAGCCAATACCGGATCACGACCTCAAGTCCTGATTTCGGAGTTCCACCAAGTCAAAGCTCCTAGCTTAAGGGTGCTAGCAGCATACTTGTGTCACACCCCATCCTAAGACGGAAATGCTGGGGCGCGAACTAACTGCTCACAGCTCACAAGGTATTATCATGCAAATTGATAAATGACAATATCTATTTATTTTATTTAAATAAAACAATTACAATTAAGTACATCAAGTATAAAGTAATTACAACAATGATCAGTTAAGTTTGTATCCTAAAAGTGCATCTCTACATGATCTTCATCTTGCTAAACAACCAAGCTGATAACCTGCAAATGTGTATAAAATATATTTTTGTCAACAACACATGTTGAGTGAGTAAAACACTAGTTAGTTTAAGATATAATGTAATATATAAAAGAAAGCATAAACTATTATCGTAGAATAAACAGTTAATGTTGAGTCAAGATTTGACCCAACACTGATTACAAGGAAGATTGGAATCTTCTCAACCTCTTCAGATATTGATAAGTATGGAACCGGGCACACCTATGACATCCGAGCAAGGTTTTACTTAGCCGGGCATGATATTTTGCCTATCGGACAAAGTTATCTTCTTGAAGTCTTCTTTAGAGGATATCCGGGCAGGGTTCACACTTTAGTGTTTAACCAGGTAGGGCTCACTAGTTAGTGTATACCCGGGCAAGGTTCTCTATATCAAGCAGGTTTGTTCTTCATAGCCGAGTAAGGTTTACTTCAGAGTAAGCTCTTGGCTAACCAAGCTCATGAAGCCAAGTGATTGGAAGATCGGGCAAGGTATTCTTTAATAATACAGTGGTCCGAGTAAGCTTGATGTTTAATGAAATATCTCAAGTAACATCGGGCAGGGTTCAACTCAAGCGAGGTAAAGTGATCCCAAGCACACTTTGCTAATAAGGTTATTCCAAGCAAGGAGCTGATAGGACCATTGAAGAACAAGGTTGTTTGTTGGATTATATCGGGCTAAGTCTAATATAATCAAGAAGATTGAAGTCTGCTTGGTGTTGGAAAATACTCCAAGTAAATCATACCCGAAAAACTGTTCCCGGGCACACTTCAAGGTTACCAAGTCTAACAAGGAAGGCAGAGCACAAAGTCTACTCGGAGAAGTTTACTTCTACAAAGCCTACCGGAAGACTTGTTTTACACTTAGGATAGTTATGAATATGTAATTTGATTATGTACGTTATATTTATGATGTTTAGAAGGAATGACAGCTGTCCTTAGGTGTCAGGCCTACAAAAGGAATATTTAGGGCTCACCTCAAGAAGAGAGGCTAAATACGAACTTAGAAAGAATATTTGTCAAGTGACGGTCGTTCTTAGAATTGTAAAGACAAACTTTCCTATCAAGAAACCCTAGATAGATTAACGTTTGTATGATTTGATATTGTATAAATGGAAAACTTTTGAGTGAATCTTGTGTGTGTTAGTTAACTTTGTTTGATTGCTCAGCAACCAAATCGTTTGTTACTGATTCTGCCTTTATCAAACGGTTTTCTTTCTAAAAATAGCAACCCGTCATTAACTCTCTTGTCAACACTTTATTGTGTGAGTTATGACCTAATTTGATAACGATCTACCTAAAATCAGGGACCTGACAAGCGATATCAAAGCTGGTCACTGCTATTTTAGTAAGAAATTGTTGCTGATTGAAGACTTGAAGAACAATGACGTAAGCAAAACACTATTCCATTAAAGAATGACGTCAGCTGCTCTGTTCATCATTTCTATCCAGATCTACATCTTTCCAGTGTTTTCTCTTCCTTATTTCAATTAAAGTTTAAATCTTTACCTCTGATTCTTGTTCAATTCGCACCAGACTCATCAGATCTGAACAACCAGTTTTCAGATCTGATTGTTTTAAAACTTGTCTTTTACAAATCAACTGATTTTGATTTTCAAAATGTCTGGTTACGAAGAACAAGAGGTATCTACTAATAAGATTCATAGACTCTATGGACAGGAAAACTTCACAAAATGGAAGGTCTTATTTGAAGCAGTTGTTTGCTATAATGATGTGGATATGTGGAATTCAATCATGAATGGTCTACAAGACACTAATGATGGTGCTAATGCAACTGCTGCTGTAACAAACAGAATGAGAAAGGTGGATGACAGGGCCTTAGCCATGATAAAGCTAGGTCTGTCATGGGAAATATTGACCAAGGTTGCACATCACACAACAGCTAAGGCTATGTATGATGCAATCCTTGAAATGTTTGAGGGGAACACTTAATTGAAGAACATCAAAAAGAAGAGGCTCAAGCAACAGTTAGAGAGATTTAAATACAAGGATGGAGAGAGATTGAAGTCAATTCTGGAAAGATTCTTAGCAATTGTGAATGAGCTTAGAACCACTGACTATGTCATGACTGATTTTGATCTGAACACCAAGCTGCTTAACTCAATGCCTAAGGAATGGTACACTGCCTGCAAATTCATCATCCAAAAGCCCAATGTTAATAATTTGAAAGTGGATGATGTAGTGTGCTACCTTCAGGCTACAGAAATTGAAATGATTGAAAATGAAATGATTAAAGAAAAGAAGCCATGTTTCCAGGTCACTAATGCTCTCATTGCACCAATGGGCAACTTGACAACCAAAAATCAACAACAGATTCCTATCATTGAAGAACCAGTTGAGCATGGTGTGGATACACCTAAATATTTTGTTGGTGGTAGTACAAGTCATCATGGAAACCAGAAAAGGTTCAATGTCAAACTTATGGATGATACTAATTCTGCCTCAATGGCTAGTGGATATGTACCTTACACTGGTGGAGGAAGTGGCCAAGGAAGTGAAACACATGCTTTGCTTTCTATGTTTACAGAATCATACAATGCTTTTGTAGCAAAAAATCTGATTCATACAAGTGTCATCCCGGATGACCTTGAACAGATAGATGCTGATGATTTGGAAGACATGGATTTGAAATGGCAAGCAGCCATGTTGGCTCATAGAAGCAAAAGGTTATACAACAGGACTGGTAGATCACTTCCATTAGGGCCAAATGAAAGAATTGGTTTTGACAAGTCAAAAGCCATTTGCTATAACTGTTAACAGCCTGGTCATTTTGCCAGAGAATGCAACATGCCATGAAACTTCCAGATGAATCAATACCAAAACCAGTCAAGAAATTAGCAGCATCAATATCAGCAGAATCAGCAAAGAAACAACAATCCCAACAACTTCAACAACTACAATTCCAACTTCAACAACTTTCAACAGCCTCAAATGAATAATAATCATCAAGTTGTGCCTCGGAATCAAAACTTTCAAAGAAACAACAATCAACACCTTCAAACTATTCCAAACAAGTCAGTCCCAACTAATCAAAATCAACCCAGAAATCAAGGGAATGTGGCTATCACCAAACAACACGAGGGTAGTTTTGACTGGAGCAATCATGAAGAAGACATTGATGATGATATCAAGAGGGCTAATGTGGCATTTATGGCATTGATTGAGAAAGAACCTGGATCATCATCTCAGGTACACTCTGCTCCTACTATTGATTTGAATGAAATAAATAATGAATTGAAAACAAAAGTAGGCAAGCTGGAAAGTGAGTGTTTTAGGAAGCAAAGTATCATCAATGGATATGAGGCAAGTGAGTTGATAAGTGAATAAAAGAATAAAAGTTTAGAAGAAGACTGCATAAGTAGCTACAGAGCTCAGAAAAGATACACCACTGAGATTGATGAATTGAAGAAGATGATTGTTGAAGAAAAGGTGCAAAACACAAAACTGCAGATTGAAAATGAATTTTTGAATTGTTGCATGTATGCATCTCTTTTCTCTGTGGTATTCTAAACCAAGTAGATGAGAAAGACAAATACAAAGCAGTACCACCACCATTCAACAACAACTTTATGCCAAAAGTTGATAAAGAGAAAAGAGATGCATACCTGCAACAATTCAGAGATACTTTTCATGACAAAGAAGAATTTGTTGATTTGTACAAAAATGTTGAGGTAAGTGCAGAAGGTGAGTTTAAGGTTAAGGAAGAAGTGAAAGAAGAAAAATCAATTGGTGTGCAAGTCTCTGAAGATGACTTTGATTCTGATGATCTTAATCAAGATGATTTGAGTGAACTGAGTGATCAAATAACTGAATAAGAGTTCAAGACTGCTGATAGAGGAAGAAGAGTGAAGAAACCAGAATTAATTGACAAACTTCCAGTGTATCCACCAGTCACACCAAGAATGAAAAAGCAAAATGAAAGAATGAAAAGAGAACATGTGTCTTTTGACATTTGTGAAAGGAAGAAGATAAGCTACAATGCAGTGAGGCCTCCAAGCAAAGCTGTGTTGGTAAGGATAAAACAAAATAACAAGAAAAGGGTGACTGAAACTGTTGATGTTGAAAATTTCATTCCAGTTTACCCTGTTTCCTCAAGTCATGAGGTGTTTGACATTGGAGAGGTAGAAACCATGGAAGAATATGAGAAAAGACAATCAAGACATAGAGAAAGTCAAGATGAGGAACCTATGATTATGGAAAAGATTGTCTTTGTCAAAAGTAAACTTGAAAGACAAGACATCAAGATTGAGGAATTTGTTCCTTTTTCAATTGATTATGATGGTCTGAAAACTTAGAACACTCTTGGAGTCAAATCACCTAAACCAAGTGAAAAATTCAAGAAACCTAATGAACATGAAAGATACAAGGGAAAGGTTTGGTGCAAGAAGTGTGATGAGTATGGTTATCACACAGACTCATGTAATGAGAGATTCAACTTCAAACCTTTACATGTCCCAGATGAAACAAAGTATGACCAAGACTTTGTTTTGTACAAGCAAAAGTATGATGCATACCTGGGAAAAGGAAGAGTCTGTGGAAATGACACCACAAGTAAATATGAGTTGAAATCAGCTGAAGAGACAAGAAATGAGAAGAAAACTGAATTCAAAACAAAGAAACAAGTTACTAAATCAGTAAGAAGAAGTGTGTCTCCTAAAAAACATAAGAAAGCTGTCAAAAAGAACTTTCAACCTTTGAGAATCAGCTCCAAACAAGATACTCAATCAGACAAGTCTGATGAATCTCAAGGTTCACCTAGCAGTGAAAAGACAAGAAACAAAGGTGTCTTTTCAAGAAAGAAACCAACTGAACTGACAGGTGATGAGAAGTTTTTGTTAAAGCATGGATATGAACCTGAAGGATTCCTTTGGAAACCTAAGGTTGAGACTAAAGTGGATAGAACTGCTGATATAAGAGAATACTCAAAAAGAAAAGATTATGTAGTTCAAGCGTATGACAATGTACCAGAAGAATCCCAAGTCACAACCTCATTTGTTAAAACTCCAAGAGAATGTGGATATGAAACTGATAATTCAGACAATATTGAATTGACTCATGAAGATCCTGAACCAACAACACTCACTTCCAAAGCTTCCATTGAAACTGAAACTGATGAGTTGCAAGTTGAGATAACTTGCACTTCATCACTCAACTAATCAAACTCTTTCTTTTGTGCAGGAATAGTCCACTCCACTTAATGACATATGGTACATGGATAGTGGATGTTCTAGGAACATGACTTGTGACAAGAGGTCACTTGTTAATTATGAAGAATAGTTTGAAGGTCCTGTGGCGTTTGGAAGTGATGAGAATGGAGGAAAGATTGTTGGAAAGGGAATTTTAACCAATGGAAAGGTTTCATTTGACAATGTGTTTCATGTTGAAGGACTCCAATATAATCTGCTTAGTATATCACAAATGTGTGATAAGGGTTACAAAGTTGGTTTTGATGACTCACACTGTTTCATCTTAAAACCTGAATTTGTAATCCCACCTGAAATGATTATGATGATGGCCCCAAGAAATGGCAACCTATATGAGTTAAATATGAAAGAAGTTGTTTCAAAGGGTGGTACATGTTTTGTTTCTAAAGCCACTGAAAATGAGTAAAAATTGTGGCACAGGAAACTATGTCATGTGAATCTGAAGAACATGAACAGACTTGTTAAGGGTGAGCATGTCATTGGCTTACCCACAAGAGAGTTCAAACTGGATGATCATTGCAGTTCATGCCAAAAAGGCAAGCAGCACAAATCCTCTCATAAGACAAAGCTCATCAACACAATTGATCAAGCACTTGAATTACTTCACATGGATCTTTTTGGTCCTGTGAGTGTGCCAAGTTTTGGAAAGAAAAGATATTGTCTTGTGATCATTGATGACTACTCAGTATATACTTGGGTTTATTTCCTAAGTACAAAGGATAAGCTTGCAGAATTGATAAAGAGCTGCGTGACAATGATTGAGAACAAACTGAATAAGAAAGTGAAAACAATGAGAAGTGACAATGGTACAGAGTTCAAAATTGGAGTCATGGAAGAATTTTGCACAGAAAAGGTAATATTTCAGCAATTCTCAGCTCCTAGAACTCCTGAACAAAACAGTGTTGTAGAAAGAAGAAACAGGACACTTATTGAAGCTGCAAGAACCGTGATAGCAGATGCAAATCTACCAGTTACATTTTGGGCTGAAGCCATTAATACTGCCTGCTATGTTCAGAACAGGGTACTTGTCAACAAAAGGCATAACAAGACACCATATGAAATCTTCTATAATAGAAAGCCTTATATAAAGTTTTTCAAGCCCTTTGGATGCAAATGTTTTCTTCTAAACACCAGGGATTATTTGAACAAGTTTCAAACAAAATCCTTGTATTGCTTCTTTGTTGGTTATTCTACACACTCAAAAGCATACAGAGTATATGTGAAAGAACATATGAGTGTAATTGAATCATCTGACATTGTCTTTAATGAAAATCAGTTCAACACAGTTGATGGTGCAACATGGCTATTTGATCATGAGAACTTGATAAGGTCTTTCAAGATTTATCCTGAAGACTTTGATGATTCTTTTTACAAGACCAGTGTGATTGAAAAGAAAAGTGGAAAAACATTGGACTTGGAGAAGTTATGGAAGAAGGTTGCTAATAAAGAAAATGAATATACATTTGAAAAGGGTCCCTCAAGTGATACCATTGAACAAGTTCAAGACAATGATCAAGGAAATAATCACAGTCCGGAACAAGATTATACATATTTCAATCAAGACAATCAAGAGTGAATATTGATCAAGTTCAAAATGAGGAGAACCCAAGCAACCAAACCAATGAAGAAGAATCTGTATCCACAGCAAGATTTCAACATTTGTTCGAAAGAATGAATATTGGAAACAATGGTGCATCTACCTTAAGACAGTACAATGAAGAAGCACCAGAGTTTCATGATGCTAAAACAGAATTGATCATTGAAGAACCAGAACTCAATGAATCAAATCTTGACACAAATATGTCTGCAGATATGATAGTTCAAACCCCTTATGTTGAATAGAATCATCCTTCTGAAAACATCATAGGTGATCTACATGAAAGAGTTACTAGAAGCCACTCTGAAATTGCAAACATCTGTTTGTACTCCTACTTTCTATCCCAAATAGAACCAAGGAACATTGTTCAAGCTCTAAAAGACAACAGTTGGGTGAAGGCAATGCAAGGGGAATTGGCTCAATTCAGAGATCTACATGTTTGGGATCTTGTTGATAGGCCAAGAAACAAGTTTGAAATTGGAACAAAATGGGTTTTTAGAAACAAAAAGGATGAGAGGGGTTTGGTGATTAAGAAAAAAGTTAGACTTGTGGCACTGGGATGGCTTCAAGAAGAAGGAATAGACTTTGAGGAAGTCTTTACACCAGTTGCAAGACTTGAGGCAATCAGGATCTTTCTTGCATATGCTGCCTCAAAGAACAATAGGGTGTTCCAGCTTGATGTCAAGTCTGCATTTGTGACATTCGTGACAAAACGAGGTATACTATATTCATTACGTAACAAGTAAACGATACATCGGTTAATTCGTAGTGCTTAAACGAGTGACCGACCGATACTAATTATGACCCGTATACATACTGAGGGGTCATATACGAGTTATATATATGTTATAGAGGCTAACATATTGATATTTAGGCCCCAGTACGTTTAAAACTCTTTAAACGAAAAAGGTTTCGTTTATCGATACGCTATAAGCTTAAACGCAATCGTTAATATCAAAACGAGCATTGTAGCATCCGTTAAGCCGAAAAGGATTTATAAAACACTTATATGACATGTCCTAAGCAATCCGTGAAAATATTTTGGAATTTTACAACGAGTCGGTACGTTTTTCTTATTTTACAAAACTAGGCTGAAAAACACTCGTTTTCGCGCTGGTTTTCGCACTTGAACTAGTTTTCTTGTGAAAAACTGAACCCGAACAAAATTTTGGACCAACTTTTACCCGTGGCACGAAAACCGAGGCACCATTGGGCCAAAAAGAGGCCCAATGGGCCCTTATATCCTTGTGGCCGCAAAAGGGGACAGCCCACCCCCTTCTAGTATCTTTTATATAAAAAATATATTTGGAGATATTTTGTACCAAACTTTCCAGAGAATACACCTTTGCTGTTCTTCTTCATCAAGCTTCATCAAAACCCTAAGGTAAATAGTGATTTTCCTTGATTTTTAACCATGATTAACATAGTTTAACCATGAAAAATTAATCCTTGATTAGTTTTAAACATGTTTAACCATCCAAAAATCATAAAATTCAAGTAAAATCATGTTTTGATGTTAAACATGTTTACAAACCAGGGAAGTTTTGGGAAATTCTGAAATTTGGTTTTGGAGATTAATATGTGATGGTAAGATCACTGGTAAAGTTTTGGGATCATTGGAAATGCCTAAGTATGGTTTGTGCAATTATGATTTAACCGAATCTTAACAGCCGAAAAACGCACAAAAAGGCATTTTGTCAAAAGAGTTAGGTTCTGGAGATTTTGAAGGGGCTATGTAAAAACATTTAGGCCATTTGTAAAAATTATCGGATTTTTTGGGAGGTCGTTTGATATAAACAGGCCATTTATTACACGATTATAACCTATTAAATGAATTTTTATAAACAAGTAATTAATCATAAAATTTTTGAAAATATTTTTATAAAATTCTCCATATTTTAATGTATTTTTACAAAAATTTACATAATTTATATATAAGTACATATTTAGTTATGATTAATCAAAGATTTAAATTATAATTGTTTTAACGAAACCGGCAGTTTTGTGTTTAACGGACTGACTGGTATGTCAAAATGTCAAAAGTGGTCAAATATCATATTTTTGAATGAAATTGATAAAAACGAACTTTTTACGAGAATTCCGGACAATTCGGGTGGATTGTACGCGTTTTGTATAAATCAAACCCGTGTGAAACGGAAACGAACCCTGCGATCAAACCAGATACCGAAACCTTAAAATTCTTTCATAAATCAAATCATTTTATCAATCAATATATTTACTTAAGTTTATGTGATACCGAAACGCACAAATGATCAACTTGGCTAGGCTCGGAAAACGGTGAAACTGAGCCAAATCCAGTTTTAATCTTTTCATAGTATACAACGTCACAATCTAAGACTATAATCATGTTCTGGGCCTAACAGCTATACCCAGACTAGTTATACAGCCCGATTTGGTTTAAACACTGTACTAGTATTAACAGTACGATACCAGTTATAGGAGTCAAGCTATAATCGAGACATTCTAGTTACCGATACGTACCACCAGCTTGAACAACATTAAGGTGAGTTTCACGACCCCCACTTTCTAAACTGTTTTACGAACTTTTGGGGTGAAAAACATGTTTACATATACTTATATACTTGAAAACGTGTGATGATGTGGATTATCTAAGTACTAACACTTGACAAGTCCCCACAAACACAAGTGATTAACTTCGTGCCGGTGACGTGTGGATAGTACTATCGGTTTGACAAACCCAACTGACAGAGCCGGTGGGGTGTGCCGGAACATGTTAACCCAGTTGCACATTGTCATTTAAACTTATTACATACTGCTATGTGGTGTTAGACATAGTACATACTTGGGGCAAAGTGGCTGTTAAATGCCAACGGGAGTGCATGGGCAGGGGTGGCCATGTATTTTAGCTCGTTTCGGTTTCACTTGTGGCTTAGTATAATACATCATACACATACATATATATATACACACTGTAAACTTTTCGAACTCGTATACTGATTTCGTTGATACTCGTGAAACTTGAAACTCACCAACTAGATATAGTTGACCCGTTTTAACATGCTTTTCAGGTAAAGCAAAAGTGGAATGATTTGCTTACGTGCTTGGTGTTAGAAGAAGAGTTGAATAGCTGTGAATAGACGCAGATATATAATATTAAATAAAAAGCTCGTAAACCGGTTATGTGATTCTCATCTAGTTTGAAAACATAGTACCAACCCATGTAATATGATGTAAATTAGTTTGTGAATTTCTTTATAAACAATGCTGTTGATACCAGTGTTATCTGTTACATTCCCGTATTACGCTTCCGCAACTACCTAGTCGGGGTGTGACAGAAGTCGGTATCAGAGCCATTGGTAATAAAGAATTAGGATGTCTCTTAGGATATCCTAAGATAACCGTAGGCTCGTTTAACTCTGGGAATAAAATAGTATTAAATAATATACACTGATGATTCTCGTGATGAACGCGTATGGACAAGTGGGTTATTATGGTCCGGAACGTAATAACGGACTTGTTTGTACGAGGAAATTCGAGAAGAAGTCGATAAACAATCGAATAGGTAAAAAACAGCAACATATGTGTATAAAATATAATAATAAATAAATATCTGTGTATATAAACGATTATTTGTGCTTATGTGTATAAATACCTGCATGTATTTTACTATGATTAATATAGAAGGATATTATTCTTATTACTAACCATTGTGCAGGAATATGTCAAGATCTACTGATCGTTTATCTAATACCCTACCAACATGGTCTGAGGAGGAGGAGGAGGATACAGAAGAGGGAACTGGGGACGAATCAGAGGAAATGGAAGAAGGTTCAGATGCGGAAATCCCTCACGAGGTACCCTCAGGTCAACCCAACTTATCGGGTTACCGTTGTGATACCTATCCCCCTAGGGAATCCCCTAGGAATGTTGTAGGACAGGGAGCTACTAGTGCTTATCATTCACCGATTAGAGCACCCAGATCCCCTACTCCACCCGTACAGCATACACCAGTACCCCCACCCACTATTAGAAACCGTCAGACCGCTCGTATTTCAGTGCGCCCACCTGAGCACACCTCTCCCCCACCTCGATCTACGTATCATAGGGGAGAAACATCATGTGTCCAGGTCACTGAGATACCTATTCCTACTTGGGGTTTACCCGCCCCGGTACCCGAGCCACCTCGTCATTCTGATTCAGCATGGTTGGGTTTAGCGACTGATCAGCTTTTAGAACAATCACATTCGATAAATAACCTAAACCAGCATAGACATGATATGCAAGATCACATGTGGTACATGCAGCAAGAAATCAGAATTGTGCAAAGATCTAGTGCTCACAGCCACGGACATCAGGATCGGGCAATGATACTACTAGGAGTATGTTTAGCGGTTAATGCAGCCCTAGTGGCTGCTGTTGTTTGGTTGTGGCTTCATGTTACAAAGAATGGATAGGACATAGTAGTACAGCCTTATGTATATAGTCTTTTGATATCCCAAGCAGCATTTTGTTACAGCGTGTTGGGCTGACTTGGGAGTTGTTTGTGGTTTAGTACTATTTCAAGCACTAGCCCTTGTCGGGTTAAGTCTACATGTCACTTAGTGACAAATTTTGATACGCCTATACAAGTGCTGGCCTATACCAGGTTAAGCCTATGCGCTAATTTTGGATGCATATGTACAGTAATGATTATAATTAATACAAATGTGTTTTCTTTTGCATAGTTGTGTGTTGTGAAATTGTAATATCGTAAAGTTGTGCTGGTCATAGTGAAACGATATTGATTATTATATAATTGATTATTTTATAGAATGGCCCCGAAGAAAGCAAACCCTTTGTCTGAGGCGGAAGTGACCGCAATGATTGCTCGTCAACTACAAGCAGTGATACCAACAATTGTAGCACAAGTCACTGCAGGCATACGTGCTAACAATACTGTTAATCAACCTACGAGCACCACCACGGCCACTGTTAATACACCTCCGCCGAACACTAATGTATCCCCGGGTGTTACTACCCCGGTGAATACGGATAATGTCATAAATAATAATAACACTCATCCAACTATGAATGTCACTGGGAACACAGAACCTGTTGTGCACCCTGATAATATCCCGAACCCAAACCCTGTACCGGTTGTTAACACAACTAATAATGATAATACTCGGACCAATACCGATAATAACAATAATAATAACCGAGAACCCCCACGTCAGGAGTACTCATATAAACAATTTACATCATGTAAACTGATTGAGTTTAAGGGTATTGAAGGACCTAGCGGGCTGGTCAAATGGATAGAAAAGACCGAATCAGTAATTAATATCAGTGAGTGTCCACCGAACCGCGTGGTCAAATTTGCTACCAGTATGTTTCTAGACCAAGCGCTGATGTGGTGGAACACGGTAGTCCAAATAAGGGGACAAGATGCTATTAATCGTATGTCATGGACTGAATTAAAAACCCTCATGCTAGAGCATTTTTTTCCTAAAAGTGAGATTCAGAGGTTGGAACACGAGTTATGGAATCTGGAAATGAAAGGAGCGGACCATGTGGGATACATGAATCGTTTTAACGAACTGTCCCGCTTAGTTCCGTGGTTAGTTATACCGGAAGCGAAGCGAATTGAACGTTATATCTGGGGACTGACCCCTGCTGTGAGCAGTATAGTGAATTCAGTAGCCCACCCAACATTAGAATGTGTTGTATCTCAAACGGGTGTCGTTACTTTTGATCTGATGAGAAGTGGAGTGATAAGGATGCCAGGTGAAACAACAAGTTTAAAACAAACTGATAATGGGACAAGAATGCAAGGAAACCCTCAAAACAAACGGGCCCGTCCGAATACCCGAAGTTATGCCATGACCGGTTCTAATGTAAAACAAGAGACCTATAAAGGGACGTTACCGAAGTGCAGAAGATGTAACTTTCATCATGTGGGTGATTGCAAACCGATCATTTGTCAAAAGTGTGGAAGAACGGGACACTATGCCCCCAACTGTAGAACCCTCACCAATACTGTTAACCGTTCACCGCAATCAACTCAACTATCTAGACCTCAACCAACCCGCCCACAACTCAACCAACAAACCCCACCTACCACGAACCTCTGTGCCTGCTATGAATGTGGCAGTACGGAACACTTTCGGAGATACTGCCCCAATCTGAACCAGGGTGTAGCGAGAAGGCAAAACCAAGCACAAACATCAACCTCCAACGCAGCTAGGGGACGCGCGTTTGTATTAGGACCGGGTGAAGCGCGTCATAATCCGAATGTGGTGACTGGTACATTCTTAGTTTCGGGTCAATATGCTTCAGTTTTGTTTGATACGGGCGCCGATAGAAGTTTCGTATCTGTTAACTTCTTACCTTTAGAAAATATGCCGGTTAGTGAACTAACAAAACCATATACTATAGAACTCGCTAACGGTAAGTCTATACTTGTTAACCGAATAGTCCGAAACTGTTACCTTATCCTAAACGACCACCCATTCCTTATTGATTTACTTCCAGTGGAATTGGGAAGTTTTGATGTTATAGTCGGTATGGACTGGCTATCTAAGTATAAAGCTGAAATTGTCTGTAAGGATAAGATCGTTAGGATACCTCTTCCGAACGATGAGGCGATGATTGTTCAAGGTGAGAAATATGGTACGGTACTGCCTCTCGTATCCCAACTTAGAGCATTAAAGTATTTGCGCCAAGGTTGTACATTATACTTGGCGAGCGTAACAGTTAAGGAACCCGAGGAAAAACGAATGGAAGACATCCCAGTGGTACACGAGTATTTAGATATATTCCCCGATGAGTTGCCTGGTTTACCATCGACCCGACAAGTTGAATTCCGTATTGACTTGATACCGGGAGCAGCACCCATTGCTAAGGCACCTTATCGACGTGCACCTTATGAAATGCAAGAACTGTCCAACCAGTTACAAGAATTACTGGACAGGGGTTTTATCCGACCTAGTTACTCACCGTGGGGAGCACCAGTGTTATTTGTAAAGAAAAAAGAAGGGAGTTTTCGAATGTGTATTGATTACCGGGAATTGAATAAAGTGACTATAAAGAATAGATACCTCTTACCTCGAATTGATGACTTGTTTGATCAGCTCCAGGGTGCGAAGTATTTTTCAAAAATTGATATTAGACCTGGTTATCATCAAGTAAGAATTCAGGAAGAAGACGTACCAAAAACAGCTTTCCGAACTCGGTATGGTCACTATGAATTTTTGGTTATGCCGTTTGGGTTGACAAATGCACCTGCAGTGTTTATAGACCTCATGAACCGAGTTTGCAAACCTTACCTTGACAAGTTTGTGATAGTGTTTATCGATGACATTTTGATATACTCGAGAAGTAAGGAGGAACACGAACAACATTTGCGGGAAATCTTAGAATTACTGAGGCAAGAGAAGTTATACGCAAAGTTGTCAAAATGTGAATGTTGGCTACAAGAAATACAGTTTTTGGGACACATTGTGAATCAACAAGGAATCCAAGTCGACCCCGGTAAAATTGAAGCCATTAAGAATTGGCAAGTGCCTAAGTCACCAAGAGAAATTCGCCAATTCTTAGGACTAGCCTGGTATTATAGAAGATTCATTGAAAACTTTTCAAGTATTGCCCAACCTCTAACCCTCCTAACTCAAAAAGATCGAGCGTATGAATGGGGAGAAGAACAAGAAATGGCCTTGCAAACGTTAAAACAGAAGTTATGTGAGGCTCCAATATTAAGCCTTCCAGATTGAACTGATGAATTGGTGGTATATTGTGACGCATCTCGTAAAGGTTTAGGATGCGTACTGATGCAAAAAAAAAAGTAATAGCATATGCTTCCCGACAATTAAAAGTACATGAAAAGAATTATACGACCCATAATTTGGAATTGGGAGCAGTTATCTTTGCATTGAAGATTTGGAGACATTACTTGTATTGCACCAAATGTACCATCTATACTGATCACAAAAGCCTACAACACATATTTGATCAGAAAGAGCTAAACATGAGACAAAGGAGATGGGTAGAACTGTTAAATGATTATGATTGTGAGATTAAATACCATCCGGGTAAGGCCAACGTAGTAGCTGATGCTTTAAGCCGAAAAGACAGAGTCAAACCATTAAGGGTACGAGCATTCGGAATGATTGTTCAAAGTAGCCTAACCGAACAAGTTCGTGTTGCACAAGACGAAGCCTTAAAAGTAGATCAGTTAGAGAAGGAAGAACTACATGGGAACGAAAAGAATTTTGAGAAGAAAATTTATGAAATATTCTATTATAAAAACCGGGTGTGGATTCCTACATTTCATAAACTCCGCGAGCTTATTCTTGATGAAGCACACAAATCCAAATATTCTATTCATCCAGGTACTGATAAGATGTATAAAGATGTTAAAGAATTTTACTGGTGGCCTGGCATGAAAATGATATAGCCGTGTATGTAAGTAAATGTGCAACATGTGCAAGGGTGAAGGCGGAATATCAAAAATCTTCGGGAATGTTACAACAACCCAAAATACCACAATGGAAATGGGAACAAATTACCATGGACTTTGTGACGCACCTTCCTAAAACCTCCCGAGGACACAATGCTATCTGGGTAATTGTTGACCGATTAACCAAATCCGCACACTTTATCCCCATCCGTAACAACTACACCACCGAAAAACTCGCTCAAATTTACATCGATGAAATTGTATCCCGACACAGAGTACCTCTTTCAATTATTTCAGATCGAGACAGTCACTTTACTTCACATTTCTGGCAAGCAGTACAAGAAGCCTTGGGAACCCGAATCGACCTAAGTACGGCTTACCATACCCAAACCGATGGTCAATTCTAACGAACCATCCAAACCTTAGAAGATTTACTTCGTGCTTGTGTACTGGACTTCAAAGGGAATTGGGATCAACACCTCCCGCTCATTGAATTCTCTTACAATAACAGTTATCACAGTAGTATACAAGCAGCACCTTATGAAGCTCTATACGGGCGCAAATGTAGATCACCACTATGTTGGACGGAAGTGGGTGATACCCAAATTTCAAGGTCAGATTTAATTCAGGAAACCACCGATAAGATTCACCAGGTTAAGCAAAAATTGAAAGCTGCCCGCGACCGACAAAAGAGTTATGCTGATGTTTGCAGAAAACCGTTATCTTTTGAAATAGGTGATAAGGGGGTTCTTAAAAGTATCGCCATGGAAGGGTGTTATAAGATTTGGAAAGACTGGTAAACTAGTCCCGATATACATCGGACCTTTTGAGATTATTGCAAAAATTGGTCTCGTAGCTTACCGATTAAAACTACCCTTAGAACTGAGCACTATTCACGACGTGTTTCATGTATCGAATTTGAAAAAGTGTTTGACTGATGAAACAACAATAGTACCACTGGAAGATGTTCAGATCAACGAAAAACTCAACTTCGTAGAGGAACCAGTAGAAATTGTAGACGGGAAAACAAAACAGTTACGACACAATAAAATTTCATTGGTAAAAGTTCGGTGGAATTCAAAACAAGGACCCGAATATCCTTGGGAACGAAAGGACGAATTCCGAAAGAAATACCCACACCTGTTCCCTAAAAAGAAAACCAATGACACATTAAATTTCAAGGACGAAATTTCTTAACGGGGGGAGAATGTGACATTCGTGACAAAACGAGGTATACTATATTCATTACGTAACAAGTAAACGATAAATCGGTTAATTCGTAATGCTTAAACGAGTAACCGACCGATACTAATTATGACCCGTATACATACTAAGGGGTCATATACGAGTTATATATATCTTATAGAGGCTAACATATTGATATTTAGGCCCCAGTACGTATAAAACTCTTTAAACGAAAAAGGTTTCGTTTATCGATACGCTATAAGCTTAAACGCAATCGTTAATATCAAAACGAGCATTGTAGCATCCGTTAAGCCGAAAAAGATTTATAAAAAACTTATATGACATGTTCTAAGCAATCCGTGAAAATATTTTGGAATTTTACAACGAGTCGGTACGTTTTTCTTATTTTACAAAACTAGGCTGGAAAACACTCGTTTTAACGCTGGTTTTCGCACTCGAACTAGTTTTCTTGCGAAAAACCGAACCCGAACTAAATTTTGGACCAACTTTTACGCGTGGCACGAAAACCGAGGAACCATTGGGCCAAAAAGAGGCCCAATGGGCCCTTATATCCTTGCGGCCGCAAAAGGGGACAGCCCACCCCCTTCTAGTATCTTTTATATAAAAAATATATTTGGAGATATTTTGTACCAAACTTTCTAGAGAATACACCTTTACTGTTCTTCTTCATCAAGCTTCATCAAAACCCTATGGTAAATGGTGATTTTCCTTGATTTTTAACCATGATTAACATAGTTTAACCATGAAAAATTAATCCTTGATTAGTTTTAAACATGTTTAACCATCCAAAAATCATAAAAATCAAGTAAAATCATGTTTTGATGTTAAACATGTTTACAAACCAGGAACATATACTTTTTTGGTCAAAAACGCGGATTAGAACATGATTACAACGTTTTTACGGTTTGAAAGTTCGGTTTGAACCCAAAACCGAAACCCTAATTATCAAGGCTGTCACATGGATGATTTATGCTTGGTTTGATGTTATATGATATGTAGATACACTGAATTTGCAACCCGAGACCCGGAGAGTCGTTTAAGCTAGCAAAACTCATCGAAAACCGACAAGGTAAACCCGTAACACTCGTTTAGGGGCTGTTTAGTATTAGGTTGTGACGTGCTTGTTTTTAGCTTGTGAAAATTTGCAGGGACATTTGAGATCATATAAATGAGTCCCTGTTCAAATTTGGTAATTTTTCGATAAACGGAGAATATTTGGTGAATTTATTTCCGTTTATGAGCGTTTATTTGGGAAAAATAGCTAAACATATTGAGAAATTCTGAAATTTGGTTTTGGATATTAATATGTGATAGTAAGATCACTGGTAAAGTTTGGGGATCATTGGAAATGCCTAAGTATGGTTTGTGCAATTATGATTTAACCGAATCTTAACAGCCGAAAAACGCACAAAAAGGCATTTTGTCAAAAGTGTTAGGTTCTGGAGATTTTGCAGGGGCTATGTAATAACATTGAGGCCATTTTTAAAAATTATCGGATTTTTTGGGAGGTCGTTTGATATAAACAGGCCATTTATTACACGATTATAACCTATTAAATGAATTTTTATAAATAAGTAATTAATCATAAAATTTCTGAAAATATTTTTATAAAATTCTCCATATTTTAATGTATTATTACAAAAATTACATAATTTATATATAAGTACATATTTAGTTATGATTAATCAAAGATTTAAATTATAATTGTTTTAACGAAACCGACAGTTTTGTGTTTAACGGACTGACTGGTATGTCAAAATGTCAAAAGTGGTTAAATATCATATTTTTGAATGAAATTGATAAAAACGAACTTTTTACGAGAATTCCGGACAATTCGGGTGGATTGTACGCGTTTTGTATAATCAAACCCGTGTGAAAACGGAAACGAACCCTGCGATCAAACCAGATACCGAAACCTTAAAATTCTTTCATAAATCAAATCATTTTATCAATCAATATATTTACTTAAGTTTATGTGATCTTACCTAATCCCACAAACGATCAACTTGGCTAGGCTCGGAAAACGGTGAAACTGAGCCAAATCCAGTTTTAATCTTTTCATTGTATACAACGTCACAATCTAAGACTATAATCATGTTCTGGGCCTAACAGCTATACCCAGACTAGTTATACAGCCCGATTTGGTTTAAACACTGTACTAGTATTAACAGTACGATACCAGTTATAGGAGTCAAGCTATAATCGAGACATTCTAGTTACCGATACGTACCACCAGCTTGAACAACATTAAGGTGAGTTTCACGACCCCCACTTTCTAAACTGTTTTACGAACTTTTGGGGTGAAAAGCATGTTTACATATACTTATATACTTGAAAACGTGTGATGATGTGGATTATCTAAGTACTAACACTTGACAAGTCCCCACAAACACAAGTGATTAACTTTGTGCCGGTGACGTGTGGATAGTACTATCGGTTTGACAAACCCAACTGACAGAGCCGGTGGGGTATGCGGAACATGTTAACCCAGTTGCACATTGTCATTTAAACTTATTACATACTGCTATGTGGTGTTAGACATAGTACATACTTGGGGCAAAGTGGCTGTTAAATGCCAACGGGAGTGCATGGGTAGGGGTGGCCATGTATTTTAGCTCGTTTCGGTTTCACTTGTGGCTTAGTATAACACATCATACACATACATATATACATACACACTGTAAACTTTTCGAACTCGTATACTGATTTCGTTGATACTCGTGAAACTTGAAACTCACCAACTAGACGTAGTTGACCCGTTTTAACATGCTTTTCAGGTAAAGCAAAAGTTGAATGATTTGCTTACGTGCTTGGTGTTAGAAGAAGAGTTGAATAGCTGTGAATAGACGCAAATATATAATATTAAATAAAAAGCTCGTAAACCGGTTATGTGATTCTCATCTAGTTTTTAAACATAGTACCAACCCATGTAATATGATGTAAATTAGTTTGTGAATTTCTTTATAAACAATGCTGTTGATACCAGTGTTATCTGTTACATTCCGGTATTACGCTTCCGCAACTACCTAGTCGGGGTGTGACAGAAGTTGGTATCAGAGCCATTGGTTATAAAGAATTAGGATGTCTCTTAGGATATCCTAAGATAACCGTAGGCTCGATTAACTCTGGGAATAAAATAATATTAAATAATATACACTGATGATTCTCGTGATGAACGCGAATGGACAAGTGGGTTATTATGGTCCGGAACGTAATAACGGACTTGTTTGTACGAGGAAATTCGAGAAGAAGTCGATAAACAATCGAATAGGTAAAAAAAAGCAACATATGTGTATAAAATATAATAATAAATAAATATCTGTTTATATAAACGATTATTTTGAGGATCCAATGTATCCAAACAGGGTGTATAAGCTAAATAAAGCCCTATATGGATTGCATCAGGCTCCTAGAGCATGGTATGATGAGCTGTCAAATCATCCTCTTGAAAATGGTTTCAAAAGGGGACTCATTGACAAAACTCTCTTCTACAAAAGAAAGGGATCAGATTTGCTACTGTTACAAGTCTATGTAGATGATATCATCTTTGGTTCAATAAATGAACAAATGTGTATGGAGTTTGAAGGGGTAATGATATCCAAATACAGCATGATCTCTATGGGAGAAATGAACTTCTTTATGGGATTGCAAGTTCAACAGAAAGCTGATGGGATTTTCATTAACCAAACTAAATATGTGCAGGACATTTTGGATAAGTTCAAATGTCAAGAGTTCAAAACAGCTTCAACTCCAATGGACACAAAAGAAAATATGATAGCTAATGAAAAGGGGGAGCCTGTGGATGTGCATGAATATAGAGCCAAAATTGGATCACTGATGTACCTAACTGCTACAAGACCTAACATTATGTATGTTGTGTGTGTCTGTGCAAGATTCCAATCAAGTCCAAAAGTCTCCCACATGAATGTTGTCAAAAGAATTTTTAGATATTTGAAGGGAAGACCAGACTTAGAGATTTGGTATCCAAAGAACCAATCTTTTGACCTTATTGCCTACGCAGACAGTGATTATGATGGCTGCAACATGAGCAGGAAGTCAACTTCTGGTGGATGTCAATTTCTGGGAGACAGGCTGGTGTCATGGCAATGCAAGAAGCAGACCACTATATCTATATCAACTGCAGAAGCTGAATATATTGCTGCATCTACTTGCTGTGCCCAAGTTCACTGGATTCAGAACCAAATGCTGGATTATGGTTTGAATTTTCTGAACACTCCTATTTTTATTGATAATACTGCTGCATATTTTTCTGTTAAAATCCAGTTCAACATTCAAAGACTAAGCATATTGAAATTAGACATCACTTCATCAGAGCCTGCAATGAAAAAGGCTTGATTAAGATGAAAAGAGTTGAGACAAGTGACAACTTGGCTGACCTATTCACCAAGCCACTTGACAGAACCAGATTCAACTTTCTCTTGAAAGCCCTGGGGATGATAAACTCAGATCAGGTCTGATTGAGGATATGTGCTTAGTTTGTGTGTCTCTATGGGCTAATTGATCATTTTTTTGATTGAGGTCACACACATTGAACGTTGGTTGAATATGTTTGAATATGTTAATTACTTTGTGTTAACTGATATGTATTATGTGATTATCTGTGCAACTCAGGTATCATTGATGCTTATGTTTGATTGTCAGTTAACTGTTGTTGATGTTATGATAAGTAATGTTTTAAAGTGTCAAATTTTGATATTTGCTTATCTGATGTCATGCTGATATGCTTGTTTATGTGTTTTGTCTGATCATTTGATGTTATTAGGATAGGCTAAACCTTGAATATTAGTCATGTCTGCTTGTTTTGATGATGTTATTCATGATTAAGATCTGAATATGTTACAACAGTTTATGTCAAAATGTGTTTTTATGTCAAAATTAAATGATTAAATGAATTTTCCAATGAATTTTGCATAATTTTCCAATGAATTTTGTTAATGGTGTAGAGATATGATAATACTATTCAGTTCAAGCTTTAAAGAAGCTTAAAAGAATTTTCAATGAGAAGTCTCAAAAAGTTACATTTGCTGAAAATTATGTCATTTGCTCAAGTTGAATAGGCATATACTTGTATATGTTTGGTCCTGTCATCTGTTATCAGAATTGATAGGATAGCCATTAACCTGGAAAACTGAAAGCATTTGGGGTAAACTGTAACTTGTTTTCTGTTCATTCACTTAAAATCATGTCAATAATTCTGATTTGAAGGGACATATACTCACATATATCTGTTGACCACCTGTGGTCAAACAGGATAACCATTCACCAGTCAAATAAGAGATATTGGGGTGTTTGAACTTGAAACTGTTTAATATGGGAAATGATAGTACATTGACTACTTAGCCAATCATATGGATTTAATAGGTCAAAAGGGCACTTAGTACCGTCATTAACATTTATGGTTGCTTTCTCATGATGTGTAAAATCTAAGGTGATATAAACATAAAGAAATTGTTATATCTTATGTGGAGTTACATTGATGTCTATGCATGTTCCTATATATATCTTTCCAAATGATAGGAAGAAAAGTGATTATCCAGTCATACACAAGCCTGTTGGTATTTGGTCTCCAAAATGAAATGTTTGATTTAAAAGAATGACATAGAACAACAGTGAACAACATATTTTTTTTAATATTTTATCAACCAAAAGTTTATTGATGTTCACAAAACATTTTGAAAGAAAATGTAAACATGAGGGTTAATTCTAGAACTACAGGGGTGGAGGCAATCATATAAGTCCTTTAAACATCCTGAATGAAAGGCCTGTAAGTCCGAATTGCGTGGAATGTAAGTCCAATGTTCAACCTCACATATGTTTGTAAATTTGAAAAGAAAAATCTTAGAAATTTTCAAAAATATTTTTTGTCATTAAAAGTTTTGACCAAATCCAGGGGGTCAAAGTCAAATTGGGGTGGTCTGGAGAAAGCTAAATAAGCCTTGAGAATAGATAAGGAGCATCAGAAAACATCATTTGTTATCCATTAAGAATCATGCATATTAAATGAAACTTAATCATATCACCAAAGAGATGAAATTCATGTTAAGTCTAGACCTGCTATTGACCTGTATATGTTGTCACAATAATGCTGAGAATGAAGTATTGAGAAAGCTACTTAGTCAATATGATCCCATTCTTGAGATCTTTTTAGTAAAAGAAAGAAAATGTTTTGAATAGATACATGACTGAAATTTGATCTCTAAATGCACCATTTGCTTTTAAACAATGATCTTTAAAGTTAAAAATGTTGGTTTAAGTAAAAAAAAAAGTGTTGCATTTTGCCTCGAAAAGGTTGAATATGTATTTTCGAGTAAGGTTTGATGTTTTCAAACCTTCCCGGGCACGAAACGGTTGAATATGTATTTTCAGGTAAGGTTTGATGTTTTATAACCTTTCCGGGCAAGCTTAGTCACTTTGGACTAAGTTTATGATTTTCGGACAGGCTTTAAGGTGTTTACACTTACCGGGTATATTACACTTAATGTACTACATTCCCGAGCAAGCTTGAAGTCTTTGAAAATGTGACCAAGCAAGCCTTCAACAAGATATCTCTTGTTCTGGGCAAGCTTTGAATACTAACTGCTGCATAATATGCCAAGCAAGCTTAGGAAATCTTAGACCATAACACACTTAGGTGTTTTTATGTTTAATTTTGTTTCGGGCATGCTATGTGTTATTTGTTATTATGGTTTCTTTGAAATTACAAGTGTTTCCGGGCAGACTTGTCTTCCAGGCACACTTTATATTCCGGGCACATATTTTGTTCCCTCAATATACTTGGTAATTTCAAAAATTGACTTTCCGGGTACACTGTCTGCTAGATATCTTTTCGGGCACACTTTAGGAAGGTTATTCGGGTATACTTTGCATCGGAAGGCTGTTCGGGCACACTTTGTATTCTTATAAAGGTTGCTCGGGCACACTTTACATCAAAGTATGCTTGATTGAATGTGTTTCTTACTCTGATAGGGTTTATGTTAGTTTAAGCTTTTAATTTAAGATTGAGAAACGCATATGGGTATCTTAATTGATTCCTAGCAAGATTGCTTATTTGATAGTTTTATACTTGATTATCTATCTTGTGATTGGCTTCTCAAGAAATCTAGTATTTCGGGTAAGCTTTCTTCATTATTACTTGACTTTAAATTACTTAACTTAACCAAGCAAGGTTTGTAAGTGGAAGGTACCGAGCAAACTTTGTCAACTTCATAAAAGAATATACCGGGCAATGGTTGACGTTTTTTTATCGGGTAAGGTTTTAAATGGATAAGGTTATTATGTTTGACAGCTAATAACTTACTACATGACAAATGCATTTAAACCCCACTTTCAAAAGGTATATAAGTGGGAGGGAGAGATATTTTTCGACATTATTTTTCCCTCTCTCTCTCTCTCTCTCCTTCCACTGCAACTGCTTACTCTCAAAGAAACCTAAACCGACTTATCGCATTCGTTTTAATCCAAACCCTAACTTTAACCAGCCCTCTAATTCGAACTCGGTAAGCAAGACTATAATGGGCTTTAATTACGTATCTATATACTAACACTCTGTTTTTGTGTTTAGGTTATAAACTTGTCGAAGAACAGGTTCTTGATGATTTTTCTCTCTTCTTCATTTTTATAACTTGAAATTACTTAAACTTGTGAACTTTATGACTAATTTCATTTTGAATATGTTTGATTATGTTTTTCAGATATGGCGGAAAATGATCAACCAAAGTATCCCTTTGAATAGAAACACAATATGTGCGCCATGTTGCAGATTACTCCGGACAATGAGGAGGTGGAGATGATGATAACGTGGTTGTTAAGATCAAATGTTCGTTTTGCCTTCATCGAGTGCCCAGTCATTTATAGAAATCATTCACTGGATTTCTGGCGCTCAGCAACACTGTATGATGATGTTAATGATCAACGAATTGAAGCCACAGTGGCAAGACAAGAAATTCAAATCACGGAACAAATGATCAGAAGATGCTTGCAATTACACGATAACGACCACAATCATATCAACTTCAATACTGATCACCTGCTGAGGATTTTTGAACAGACTATGGGATACCAGGGGACAGTACACGATGTGCAATTTCAAAAGGGACTGTTCCCTTTGATATACATATTTCTGATTCACCATGTGGTTCAAGGATTTGCTCCGAGGAAAGGCTCATGGACTCTAATGAGTAGGGATTTAGAAAACTCCACAATTGCAATCATTTATGACCTACCATTCAATTTCACCAAGATGATTTTTGAAGGAATGGTTGCAAATCTGAAGAAGGCTGAGAAGGATAGGTTTCTGCAATATCCCAGATTTTTGTAGATAATCTTTAACAGGTAGTTGAGTGATTTACCCAATATTGGTACTACTCATGTTTTGCAAAATCCTAACACATTCAAACGAATTAAAAATCCGGGAAATGCCAACAAATTTAATCCAAACATTCCGTTTGAGATTTTGCTATGGTTATTGAACCATGACTTGGATATTATGCCAGTTCCTGAGCTGAGCTCAGAGGAGGAAGAGGAGGTTGATGAGTTGGAGGATGAAGATGATGATGATGATGATGATGATGATGATGGAGATGACGGAGGGATGGAGGAGCCATGATTGTTGATGCACAGGATCAAGGGGAGAACCAACCTATACCATCACCACCACAATCACCACTACCCATTGTCCAACCAATACCATCACCCATCCTATACCAATCATCACATATGTCACCACAACCACAATTACCACAATCCCCAACCCAAACCTTAACCCAAAACCAAAATGAAACATCCACTCAAATATCCCCATCACCACAAACACCACCAACCAACAGCCCAATCCAAACTTATACATTTATTCCAAACCCACCCCATACCCAATCACCACCACAAACAATCCCTACAATCCAGCCTACACTTATCCATACTCAAACTCAAACCCCATCTACCCCACCCACATTGACCATCAACCCAATAATCACTCAAACCACCACTCAAGACCAATCTGAACCTATCCTTTTCTCTACCTCACCCCCAATATCCCCTCCTGCCACAAACTTGCTATTTCAAAGAAACCTTGATCTAATGTTGGAAAATGCTAATATAAGGGAGAGAAATGAGGAGGTGACTAAGGAGAATGTGTTGCTATTGGACAAGTTGTCCTGGGCTATGATGAAAATTCAATCCTTGGAGCAGGAGGTTGAGAATACCTCAGCTGCCCCAAAACAGGGGGAGAATTTAATTGTACCAACTGATGCTATTGTTAATGTTGAGGATGTAGTGATGGAGGATACATGAGTGAATGTTGATGGGTTAACAAGTATTCTGAATGCCTATGATGATGAGGAGGTGAGTGGTGAAAGAAGGATGGAGGATGATGAATATGAAGCTGATAAATCTGATGTAGGAGAAGAAAATTACAATGTTAATGATGAGATCATGAATGTTGTATGGAGAGAAGAGGATGATGGTGAGAGTAATGACGAGGAGACAGAGGATGAAATTGAAATGACAAATGATGAAGATGATATGATCACTAATGTGTTAACAGAAACTCAAACTGATGAAATATATGAGGGAAATACTGCTACTAAGGAGCCTATTACTGAAACTGACCAACCTGAAAGCTCCAAGAGGGTAGATTTTGATCCAGAGTTAGAAACACTTGAAAAAGAAATTGATGATTTTGAACAATCTGATGTTGAAGAAGATGAACAAAGGAGAATAGCAAAAGGTAAGGCAAAGGTGTTTGAAGAAGAGCCTGTTAAAGCAAATCCTGAGAAAGAAACTGATGAAATATATGAGGGAAATACTGTTACTGAAGAGCCTATTACTAAAACTGACCAACCTGAAAGCTCCAAGAGGGTAGAGTTTGATCCAGAGTTAGAAACACTTGAAAAAGAAATTGATGATTTTGAATAATCTGATGTTTTAGAAGATGAACAAAGGAGAATAGCAAAAGGTAAGGCAAAGGTGTTTGAAGAAGAGCCTGTTAAGGCAAATCCTGAGAAAGAAATTTTATTCAAAGAAGATGAAGAAGCTGTTGCTGAAGCAATGTTGTAAGAGAAATAAGGGATAAGAAAATACTAGCCTAAACCCTAAATCCTAAGGAGATAGCAGTACAGGAAGAATTGATCAGTCAAGCTAATATTGCTAACGTGATTAATGAAGAAGAGGCTAATGATCAAGATGTAATTGAAGCTTTGATTAAGTTAAAAAGAGTTGAGGAAGTTGATAACTCTTTGGCCATGGTGGTTTGCATGTTTCAACCTCAAAGTCAACCACTAAAGGAATCAATTGAAACTGCTAAACCAACCAATGTGAATATGGACTTGAATGTGGAAGAAGAAATTGGAGAATCTATTGCCTCAATGGCTGCAAAGAAATGGGCTCAACAGATTGAAGATGACATTAGACAAAACCCAGATGAATGGGAGTGTGTGGATGATCCCAAGTATGGAAAGAAATACTCAAGAACAAGGGATAAACTAGAATCATTTAAACCAG
This sequence comes from Bidens hawaiensis, assembly GCF_021521415.1. Lineage (NCBI taxonomy): Eukaryota > Viridiplantae > Streptophyta > Magnoliopsida > Asterales > Asteraceae > Bidens > Bidens hawaiensis. The sequence goes on along the minus strand of NW_027495784.1, from coordinate 12,225 downwards.
CTGAAAGAGCTGAGTCTGCCAAGAAAGGGAGATAGGATAATCAGAATAAATACTTTGTAGAGACTCGTGGTGATGAGGCAAGTCCAATAAGGGCAATACCTTTGCAAAGTTTAAAGCCTGATGAATATGTGCAAGGAGTGCCGAATGTACCAATCCCTGAACAGCCAACTCCTGATGAACCAAAAATAGATGTTGTTAATGAAACAACTGAGGAGGAGGATGACTCTAATGAAACTGATAATGACAATAATGATGATCAGGGAAGGATGCTGAAGCTGCTAATGTTATGTCCCCACAAGTTACAGTGACTGATGAACAAAGGGAAAACATTGAGCAAAGTCTTTTGGATGCTAAACGGAAAAATCCTTTGATTGTGAAGCTGAGAAGCTATGGCATAAGCTTTGAAAGCTTAGCTGACTTGAATGATGATGAAGTGGAGAAATAGATTGAACAAAGAGAGAGATACAATTGAGAAGTTGATACAACCAAAGAACAGGGATGCCTAGAAATATAGAGACTATTTGAGAACTCATGGGTATTCTGACAAAGATTTATCTCATTTCAAGATTGACAAGTTGAGAGAAGCCTATGAAGACAAAAGGGAAGAGATAAAAGAAAAATTTGTTAAAGAAAATGAAGAGGCTAAAAAGCTTGAAGCTTTGAAAGAAAGATTTGGAGGAAAATGTGGCTACTTGTTGGAGAAAGGGATGAAACCAGAAATGGTTGAAGGATTGGATAAAGCCTCAGTTGACACAATTTTCAACAACATGAAAAGAAAATTAAAAACTCAAAAGGCTACAACCAGAGCCACTTTATGAACATTCAAAAGCTGAACAAGAGCCTGCCAAGAAGAAGAGAAGATTGACAACTTTAAGGAAGAAACAAGAGGATGAAAAAGAAAAATCAATAGAGGCAACTGCTGTTGAAATCCCAATCCCAGAAGAATTAAATCTTGAACCAGAAGATGAACCAATAATCCCTTGAGAAAATGAAGAAATGATTAAGATATTGAGGGGTATAATGATAAAACAGAGGGGAATGGATGAAGCCACTTTTGATGCCTTAGAAAAGGAGGATTTGAAAGAACTTTTCTACATACAAAAGGCTGAATGGGAAAAGGTTCTGAAGGACGGTGAGAACCCTAGAAGCTTTGATGATGGAAGGTTGTACCTGCAGGATTGTCAAACAATCCTGGGATAGAGAAAATGATGATTATTCTCAATAAAGAAGCAGGACAAAACCTTGTTGATATTTTCAACCTTCCTCCTAAAATGGTAGAATCGATTTACATCAAAACATTCAAATTAGGGCCTAGCAAACCAAAGAAGTCTATCCCAACTAGGCCCTCTGCTTCAAGAATGCATGCCTCATCAAGCAGAGGTGAATCAAGTAGAGCTGAACCCCAAAGAACAGCAGTACCACAATCCAATGTGGATCTTCCCAGAGATCTCTACTATGATTCTGTCTCTGAATCTCTGAAAGTGATTATGGAAAGCAAACAGCTGAGAGACATAGTTGTGAGAAGTGATTTTGCTAAATACACTCAAGAACAACTAGAAAGGATGGCCACACTTACTCTGTATGATTATCGAGACAGAAATAAGATGGCTGGAAGACAACAAGATGATCTCTCTAAATTTTTAAAAGATGAAGCTGACAAGGGGTTCCAATTCCTAATAGAAAAGAGAAGCTGAAGAACGATTCAACTTCACAAAGCAAGAAGGACAGCAAAGTTGAAGAAGATGGACAGTGCTGAACTGTGCTACAAGATGAATGTTAGAGATAGGAATCCTATGTCAAACATGGATACCTGCATAAGCCTAGAAAGAAGAATGACACGCCCCAATTACATAATTCAGAAGAATGGCATCATAACTGAAATTAAATATAAAGAAGATAATGGCCATTATGTGCTAAGAAACTCTGATGGGCGTATATTGGGGATAATCAGAAGAGATGAAGACTTGACTTATTTGCACAATGAAGATATGATGGATATAAGGGACATGGTCATTCCTGAAAGTAATACTCATTACCACGTCCTTGATATCTTTAGACAAAGGGCAGGAATTGTCATTGCAAATCGAAGGCAAGCCTACTACAATGCAAGAAGAAGACAATGATCATTAAAATAGGCTTTATTTTGTAATGTCTTCGGACAGCTTTTGAATATGTAATCATTTGTTTATGTTATTTGAAAATGTAATTTGACTTTAATTTGATGTGTATTTTAATCTAGTGTAAGTAACTGAAGAAGTGTTTTGGAACAGCTGAAGTGTTCCAATCTAGGGGGAGATTGTTGAGTCAAGATTTACTTAACCGGGACAGCTGAAAATGTAATCACTTCTCAACCTCCTCAGATATTGATAAGTATGGAACCGGGCACACCTAAGACATCCGAGCAAGGTTTTACTTAACCGGGCATGATAGTTTGCCTATCGGGCTAGGTTATCTTCTTGAAGTCTTCTTTAGAGGATATCCGGGCAGGGTTCACACTTTAGTGTTTAACCAGGCAGGGTTCACTAGTTAGTGTATACCCGGGCAAGGTTCTCTATATCAAGCAGGTTTGTTCTTCATAGCTGAGTAAGGTTTACTTCAGAGTAATCTCTTGGCTAACCAAGCTCATAAAGGCAAGTGATTGGAAGATCGGGCAAGATATTCTTTAATAATACAGTGGTCCGAGTAAGCTTGATGTTTAATGAAATATCTCAAGTAACATCGGGCAGGGTTCAACTCAAGCAAGGTACAGTGATCCCAAGCACACTTTGCTAATAAGCTTATTCCAAGAAAGGAGCTGATAGGACCATTGAAGAACAAGGTTGCTCGTTGGATTATATCGGGCAAAGTCTGATATAATCAAGAAGATTGAAGTCTGCTTGGTGAGTATTTTCCTTTGGAAAATACTCCAAGTAAATCATACCCGGAAAACTGTTCCCGGGCACACTTCAAGGTTACCAAGTCTAACAAGGAAGGCAGAGCACAAGTCTACTCTGAGAAGTTTACTTCTACAAAGCCTACCCGGAAGACTTGTTTTACACTTAGGATAATTATGAATATGTAATTTGAATATGTACGTTATATTTAGGGTTTCTAGAAGGAATGACAGCTATCCTTAGGTGTCAGGACTATAAAAGGAATATTTAGGGCACACCTCAAGGAGAGCGGCTGAATACGAACATAGAAAGAATATTTGTCAAGTGACGGCCGTTCTTAGAATTGTACGGACAAACTTTCCCATCAAGAAACCCAAGATAGATTAACGTTTGTATGATTTGATATTGTATAAATGGAAATCTTTTGAGTGAATCTTGTGTGTGTTAGTTAACTTTGTTTGATTGCTCAGCAACCAAATCCTTTGTTACTTACCGGTTTTCATTCTAAAAATAGCAACCCTTCATTAACTCTCTTGTCAACACTTTATTGTGTGAGTTATAACCTAATTTGTTAACGATCTACCTACAATCGGGGACCTGACAGTTAAACCATAGCATACAAAAAATCAATCAAACCATAAAGAAAGGGCTAAACCGTTGCTATGCGAATGGGCATTAGTTACCAAAAATGAGTTGTCGGTAAGCTCGATGCCAGATGAACTGGACGATGTCTACTAACTATGATGATCGTATGATCATACTATAATGCGAATATGTTGGACCTCTCCGAAATGTGTTCAAATAAAACAAGTAAGAAAATAACAAGTTAGGAATAATCTGATATACACACAAGGATTAAATAGTTGCGATTTTGAATACTAGATAATATATAAATACTGCATATATGCACATGTCCCCAAAAGATTTAAAATAAGTAAAAAAGGGAGTGATTACTCACCTGATCGGATGAACGAAATATAAGTGATGATGCAAGAAAGATGAACCCTTCGGGATTTACCGTCAAGGATTCCTAATTAGATAATATAATATTATGAATTAATTAATAATGAGATAACACGTATAATGAATTTAGAATTTCGATGTGGTTTGAGTTATGTTTGTGATTTAATACGTTATTGATTAAACGATTGATCTTTAAGGATTATTTGTTATTATGAAAACAATATTATTAGTCATTATTAAAATTAAAAGAATTATTTGCTTATCATATAATCTAAGTTATGAATAATTAATTTAAATAAATATGAGTTATGATATACTATAATAAGAAACATTTATATATTTAATTATAATAAGATCTATATTTTAAAAACTTTAATTAAACACAATTGTAAAAATATAGTTAATTCGTCTAACACATTTAATACGTTTTATTATATTTTCGTTTAAAAGAATATTACATATATCTATATATTACATATAATACATTTTAGAGGGACATAATAGTAATTTAACAAAATCTGGCGAGACGCCATTATATTTATGATTCCCCATCGCCGGCGATAGTTACACATCTCCTCCGGCGACCTTTCTTCTCCATTCACTATTGTTTTGTTTTCATAAAGCTCATTTAATTGTAATCTGTTTAATAACGCTTCATCATCATCATCATCATCGTACTCAGTATATCCCACTAATAGCAAAGCTATGGTAGGGTCTGACGAGGGTAAGATGTAGGCAGCCTTACCTCTACCCCATAGGGATAGAGAGGCTGCTTCCGGTGAGACCCCCGGCTCGATAGTATTTTTGCATCAAGCCTTAGACATAAGGCACATAGCACTCAATCATCGGGACACCGACTGATCGGTGCATGTACCCTTATCTTTCAGCTATCAACGCCACTACATGATGCCTGATTAACCGTCCGTCACTTTTAACGTTATTTTCACGAGATTAGTAAAATAACGTCAAAATTAGTGCAATTTCACTTTTGCCCACCCGAGGGCAAAAGTGAAATTGCACTAATTTCGACGTTATTTTACTAATCTAAAAATAATTCAATCCTACATAATAAATCGAACGCTCGCTCCCACCACCAGTCATTCAATTTCGACGTTATTTTAATAACGCTTACATCATCAAAAAATAATTCAATCCTACATAATAAATCGAACGCTCGCTCCCACCACCAGTCATTCAATTGAATCACCCGTTTTCTATCTCTAGGGTTTCAATTACTTTGTTCGTGCCTAAACAGCATGCACGAACAATTGAACATATTGATTCACGATGACTAGGATCCTCCTTCCATTGAACTACTATATAATTGATTATGCATTTAGAATTGTGTTTCCTTCATTGATTTTGATTATAATGATTCACATCATTATAATGCTTACCTTTGTGTTTTAAATTGTATCTTTTTCATCACACTTATAATCAGTTTTATCTTTTTTAACATATATGGTCATGGTAAGTAAAGTTCAAATTATTTAGAAAGGTAAATAAAGAAACTATAAACATTTTGTGGATGATTGTTGATGCTATGAAGCTTTGTAGAAAATGTATCCAAAAAGATCAAAATTTGCATTTTGAGGTTATTTAATCCATGACTACTTGAGAATTGAGAAACACCCTCATAGTGTGGATAATACAAGTTCTGGCAACGCATGTATAGTGTGATTATATAGAGATTAAAGCTTCTTTTTTATCCTATTATCAAGAAATTTGATCCACCTTTACAAAGACATGTATTGAAATGCACTTTTGTGCTGTTTTGAAAGCCATACATGTTTTTTTTCCAAATAACCATGTAACATCCCCTGCTAGGTGTGAAGGTGAATACTTCACTAATATTTCCGTTTTTATTTTCAGTTTGGTTCGGTTTAGTTTTGTTAGTTTTTGGTTTCGGTTTGGTATTAGTTTTCTTGGTTCTGGTATCATTTTGGTTATGATTTTATATGGGTTTTTGTTTTCGCCTAGGTTCAAAGTTTAATTTGGTTTTGTTTTGATAAGATTTTGTTCGTTGTTGGTTCCGTTTCAGTTTTTTTGGGTTTTGTGTTTTTTTAGTTTCGTTTCGGTTTGGTATAGAAATGCACTTTAGATTTATTTTGAAAACTACATATTTTCGGTTCAAATCATTAATATAACATCCCATGTTAGGTGTGAAGGTGAATACTTCACCAATTTTTCCATTTATATTTTCAGTTCCATTTAGTATCGGTTCGATTTAGTTTTGTTAGTTTTGGGTTTCGGTTTGGTTTTAATTTTGGTTTTTGGTATCATTTCAGTTTTGAAATTTTATGGTTTTTGTTTCAATTAACTTGAATTAGAACGTAATCGTGAAATAATAATTGACTAAATAATAACTTTCATAATTGTTAAACTTGTGTCAAATAAGAACAAAATAATCAGTAAATTTTAAGCAACATTCATATTTGTTTTCATTGCCTAATTTATTAAAATATTTCATGGGATTTATACCTAATGAGAGTTGAGTGACTTTAGATTAGGGGTGTAAACGAGACAAGCCCGTTAAGGCTCGAGCTTGGGCTTGGGTCATGAGTAGTTTTTCAAGCTCGAGCTCAGCTTGGGAAATTTCCGGTTTATTTTTTGGTTTTTTGCTTCGTTTTGGTAAGATTCTTTTCGTTGTTGGTTTTGTTTCAGCCTTTTCAGTTTTGTGTTTCTCTAGTTTCGTTTCGGTTTGGAAAAGAAATAGATTTTTGACATGTTCTGACAACCATGCATATTTTCTGTTAAAATAATTAATATAACAACCTCTGCCATGTATGAAGATGGATACTTAACTAATATTTCCGTTTTTATTTTGGGTCCGCTTTCGTATATGTTCTGCTTAGTTTAGTCGGTTTTTGGTTCCCAATATGGTTTTAGCTTTCTTGGTTTCTAATATCATTTCGATTTCGTTTTTTTATTTTAATTTTCGTTTCGTTTCGGTTTAAGTTTTTACGGTTTTGTGAAGGAAAGATTTTTTTTTTTGGTTTTGCGTTTTTTGATTTCATTTCAATTTCAGTTTGGGTTGTATTCGGTTTTTGGTTATGGAGAACAAAATTTTTTATGGTCTGTTCTGTTTTAAATCTGGTTGTATTAGGAAATGTAATCCATTAATATACACTCTGTTGACTTTTTGAGATCAAATGTCATGGTCGACTCAATTTATCTGTTGATCCTTCCATCAAATTGTGTAGTTTTTCAAGATCATTAGTTTGTTGGTGGCGGCCGCTACCTTCTTTTTACACACATAGCACAAACACACTCAAAATAACTCAGATGCGTATTTTCAGTTAGCATAGCGAGACATGGATGTTAATAAATCTCATGCACTCAACAACAGGGTGACTCTCTTTTTGGTTCTACCAGGTCTGTTGTGGTTAGTAAAATACAATATTTGGTACATATAACATATAATAAATGGAATGAGATGTGGAGGCGAGGACCGTAGTTGGTAACTTGGCATTATTCAAAGCCATCCTTAGGTCGATGGATTGAATCCGGCGTGTCGGAATTATTTTTTATTGTTCAAAAATGTTAATTTTTATTAACTTGGTATAATGATGTAATTAACTTAAGTGAGTTGTTAAGCTCTATTAGTTTATAAGTCGCCACCGCATCTCGCATGTTTGACTTTCTTTAACTTGACCGACCTGGTTTCAACCTGAACCGGTTTGGCCTCTGAACTCAGCTTAAGCACAAAAATGGATAAAGTGGGTTGAAAGTAACTTAAAAGTTTATATTGAATTAAAGTCGAATACTACATTTAATACATTTTTAAATTACACATTTTATTTAATTTATAAGCGAAACAACCGAACCGAAACCACAAAACTGAAAACTAAACGAAACCTAAACCAACTGAAGGCAAAAACCGAATGAACTAACTGTTATCGAACCAAATATAATCGACACCGAAACTGAGCTGAAACCATAAAACAGAAACCAAACCTAAACAACACTAAACTGAAACCCAAATTCTAATAAAATATAATTGAATCGAAGCAAAACGAAACTAACAAATGATACTAAAACGAAACATAAAATCAAATAAATTGAAACCGAACCGAGACTAAAAGTTCAACTTTAAAAAACTGAACAAATTCAAACCAATCTAAGACAAAACCAACAACCAAAAAAATTGGACCAAAAGGAAACCAAAATAATCGAAATTAAAAACCGAAAACACTTAAACCGAAAGGATTGTTAGTTGTTACTAGTTATTTACCCTATACTTTGACAATGGTCAAACACGAAATGAACCAGTTCTAAACTGGACAATACCAAACTTGATTATATCGAATCTTGCTAACTGTCCGATTAATACTTTTTTATGTTTGCATGCACAGGTTTTCGTTACTCTAATATCGTCTTCGATTATTAAAGCACCACTTGAATGAGCTGGTCGATATTGTGGACTTATTGTTATGTTCACTAAATATGAACATAAATAAGAGGTTATAAACTTATATAATTTAACTTATTGTTATGTTCAGTTTATGTTGTACAAAAGGAACCGTCCATTCGCAAGCTGACTTGAAACGGGCACATTTGATAGTTAAGTTTTCCTTTGACATGAATGTCCATAAACGGTATAAAAACCACTTTATATATATTTGGAAACTTATTTTCTTTTTTAACTCTATATTGTGATTTTCTATTTGTTATTTCATTATAATTAGTTTATAATATTTATATTTATTAGTGATTAAAACGTAGTTAAATGCATGTTGTTAAAAGTGTTATTAATAGTCATTGTATTATTTATAACCTATGATAATTTTATTATAATTCCCATTATTACAAATTAATTGTGATATGTAAGGATCATGACATACATAGACAACGCTAATACTACTAACTAGGAAACTTAAAAATAAATAGAACAATAAAAATAGTAAACCTTAACAAAACTAAAAGGAATTCTATATTCTATACAATATATTGTGAGATGATTGAAAGCTTAAAAGTAAATATAAATGCGTAACGTCTTTCAAGTTGTCTTGTGACCTTAAAGACAACTTAACCACTTTGTCTCTTTACCATTGTTTTTACTCAAACTCCATTAACATCTCTTGCATCAACCTACATAGATAGATTAAGGTGCTTGTCACAAACCGTATAAATGCCATCGAATTCTCGTTGCATCTCCACCATAGAGTAAACTCATACCGATTAAATACCAGTTGTGTTCCCGCCGCAACGCGCGGACTCACTTTCTAGTAATACATAATATATATATATATATATATATATATATATATATATATATATATATATATATATATATATATATAAGAAACTAGTAAAAACGATAAATGACGAGAAAAGTCAATAATGATGTTCGGGTTTTAATAAAGTAAAGGTCATTTTATTATTAATATATAATTATAATACACACACACATATATATATATGTCTAAAAACCTTGTAACAAGATTAGTTGACACAGAACGTTAACTTTATAATAGCGGTTCAATAAGAAAAAAATTATTTCATATTATATATTAATCATAATACATTATAAAAAACTTTTATATGTTTAAAACAATAAACATAAAAATAAAAGGGCAAAATGGACTTGACGGGACTCGAACCCGCGCCAGTGGCCGGCTTAGCGAGGTTAACGCACAAACCCAGCCAAATGAGCTAGATGTGCCAGCAGGTTAAAACCATAAACAAAAACTTAAAAACATAAACTGGTGTAACCAGTTTTAATTAATAAACCCCAGATCTTCAAATCAGTTAATCCCGTCTATGATTGATAAAATTGATTTGGGGATTTTGTTTACTGATCAAAAATGAACATTATACATATAATAATTACCGTAAAAGATGATTGGGTGATCAATAACGGCTCTAGGAACCCATCGGCGAGATGAAGAATGGCCACATGAAGGTCACGATAAACAAATTAGTATTGGGGTATGTTTGACGATGGTATGAGGATGGTACAACCGCGTTTATTTGGATTATAATGTTGATTTTATTGTATCATGATAATTGAGTTAGGACAGTTTGTTATAATCAATCAATACGAATATATTTTGATCTTGTTTCCTAATACGTGGTGTCGGTTTGGCCGTAAAACATGTTTCCTTGACCTTCCAAAATCAAATTTGTATAAAGAGTGAGAATTAAGGCTCAAGATACACCAACGGGTCATGGGTTACTGGTTCAAAAAGGGGTTCCGGATTCTGGGTTTGGGTTTGGTTATGGGTTATAATATAATTTAAACTAGATTTTCTATATCGTCCTTCAAGATTGGGTGTGGATTCAAAATGGGTTATGACAAAACTTTATGGGGTATTTCGTATATAATGTAAAGTTATAAGAATATTGATATTATATATGTATTTAAATAATATAAAGAAAATGAAAAGGTGTAATATAATAATTTATATATCTTATTGATTAATATTACCCGGAAACGAAAACGGGTCAAGTATTAGACTAAACGAAAAACCCGAGTTGTTACAACTTGACCCTAAGATTCTCGGGCAATTGCACATGCTTAAAACGACTTCCGTGCTCTCGAACCATTGTAACAAGCCGGTGGCACCTTCTGAGCCGGTGAACTCGGTGGGTTTTGAAGCAATAAAGTTTTGGTAGGATTGATCGTAGTTGTTGCCATTATTGTTGTTGTTGTTGTTGTTGTTGTTGTTGTTGTTGTTGTTGTTGTTGTTTTTGTTGTCGTCGTTGAGTTGATTGACGATAGCGGGAAGAAGAGTGGCCATTTGAGCGAGTACGGTTGCCAACGGGGCATTGTTGTCGTTGTTGTCATTAGGGGCATCGCAACTAGGAGGCATTCTAAGAAATCTTCATAAAAAGATGGATAAGTAAAAGAGTAAGGAATAATAAAACATTTGTTTTATTATAAAAGAAAGATAGTTGAAACTAGAAATGTCATGGCATCAAAATTTAAATAAAAGATAGATCAAGATTGAAAGCCCAAATATTCCAATAAATTTCAAGTTAGTTGCAAGGGCCCTCCCTTTTGCTAGTGGCATCATCCTCGAGCAAATCGCCATGTAGTTGATTACTTCCTACTTAGCTATTGACTTACGGGGCTAAGAATTCTCCGATTGGGCCTATTAGTTCTCCGTGGGTGGGGAAGGAGTTCTCATTAAACGGGACCAACTAATTGGGCTATAGGTGGAGATACTTGGTGATGGAGGGTTCAAAGGCACGTCCAACTATTCTAGCGCAATGTAGTCTTCGTCCAACGGTGATAAGGGGATGTGGAAGTTTTCGGAAAGGTTGGCGGAATCAAAAGGCATGCTACAAAAAGTAAGTTAGTACATCTAATATAACATAATTTCAACCTAAGGGACATTCTTAGACGTAGGTCGGTTACTAATTCTCTACGACCAAGGCTCTGATATCAATCTGTCACACCCCCCGACCGAAGGCGGAAAAGCCGGGGCGTGCGTAGATTAAAATCATGCACATGGTATTAAATGTAAAAACTCTTATTAAGATAAAACAACAAACTGTTTAAACCAAACATAATTTAAATAACAAGCAAGACATAACTAGGTCTGACACATCTGCTAAGTAATACTTCATGATTCTTCATAACCTAATTTCTATCACTAGAAAAACATAGGCTTTAAATCTAAAATAATAGAAAAATATGTTTTATGTTGACAATATTTCAAACGTTATAGGTTACTTGTATATTTTAGTGATTACAGCAAAACCTCTTACACGATTAGGGAGTCGTCTAATCTACGATTAGACTATTATGTTTAATGTTTAACGATCGTCGGATTCTGAACACACATGCCTCTATCTGAGGCCTGAGTGGGCGGGTTGGGCCAATAGATCTATCATCATACTACCACAGGCTTAACAAGTAAATGGTTGTACATGCGATTAAGTATATACTTGTAATGATCACACACAATGAATATTATGAATAAAACTTGGATCAAATAGCATTTATAAAACATAGAATAAATAAGTTGCATGTTTCCACCCTAAAGTTTAAAACGTTTAAAAGCATGTAAAAGGGGCTATGAACTTACCTTGATTGATAGATGAACGCGAACACGAGCAAGAGTTTGTTGAACCGGTCATGGGACGCCCTAGATTCAGCTTTGATTTTTAAATTAGTTAGAGCGTTGCATACTAGAATGTTCTAAACCAAGGGCATGACCTCCAGCTAGTTGATTTCCATGTAAGAGTCATGGGTCCAATGGGATTATTTACGCCACTCTTGCCTTAGAACCATTTGCTTGTCAGATTACATACATACCCAGTTTATACTCTATTTGTATACTACCTCAAAATATTTAGATGACTTTGATAAATAAGAAGTATAATAGAAACTCGATAAATTAATACTCGATATTTAATAAACTCTCTAAGATAATATTTT